>NC_058082.1:253611530-253911530 GCF_014858855.1 Bufo gargarizans | reverse complement strand
GATCAAGACGGCACCGCAGGCATCGTTAAAACCGTATACGAGGCCTGACGGAGCCCACACACACCCACAAGATAAGAACGGGGCCACAATAGACGGAGCCCTGCCCATATGTCAACGACAATTCAAATATCGGACAGGGACTCCCCAAAGATAAAATCATATCACAATAAAGACCTAATACTTGGGGCACTATATAGTGCCCCACACAGATGGTAATGGCTGTCATCTAATTATGTTGCTAGAAGGTCTTGACAGACGTCCTCTCCTGTGGTGGTCATGTCATCCTAATAGGTGGTTCTATCCATCGTCATCAGTGCCCCACAGAAATGAATAACATGATCTCGAAAAGAAAAATAATAATGACAATATTATAAACAATACAATATAATAAAAAACCAAAATAATAATATATACCCTGCAATAAAATTCGCGCAATATTCATAGAAAGGAAGAAAAACTAATGGCTTCATTGAGGCCATATGGGGTGACGGTGTCGAGGTTGACAATCCACCGGGTCTCTCTACGAAGTAGAGCCATTTTAATGTTTCCACCTCTAGACCCTAGGTGAATTCTGTCAATACCCCTCACCGTCAACCCCCCTGGATCGGACCCATGAAACCTGCGGAAATGTCGTGGAACCGCCTGCAGTGACTCCCACTCCTTCTCAGGAATTTCTGCCGCTGCTCGGATCTTACAAACATGTTCCAAGATCCGTATCTTCAGAGCTCTCTTTGTCATACCAACATAAGAGAGGTTGCACGGGCATGTGAGGAGGTATATCACAGCCACGGTATTACAATTAATATAATGTACGATCTTAAAGTCTTTTCGACCAGAGGAGTCACTGAAGGCGGTAGAACGAATCATAAACCTACAGGCGGCACATGCTCCACAAGAAAACGACCCCCATTTGGGACCTTTACTGCCAAAGATCTTTGGCAGTAAAGGTCCCAAATGGGGGTCGTTTTCTTGTGGAGCATGTGCCGCCTGTAGGTTTATGATTCGTTCTACCGCCTTCAGTGACTCCTCTGGTCGAAAAGACTTTAAGATCGTACATTATATTAATTGTAATACCGTGGCTGTGATAAGTACCAAATGACAGAAATGTCCACACCTACCAAAGTGCAAGCACCATATGCGGTGAAGGCTGCAAAACTGTGTTGCTTTTTTTTTTTGGTAATCACAGATTAGCGATCATCCCAAAAAAGTGTTGTACATGTGGGGCGAGGAAGTATTTTTGGTAGCCCCACAGGTCAGTAAAGCCTGCATCTTGACTCATATAGTCATTGGTAACTAGCCTGAGATCATAGTTACATAGTTAATACGGTTGAAAAAAGACATGGGTCCATCAAGTTCAACCAAGGGTTAGGTGGGGATGGGAAGTGGATTTTAGAAAAAGGACTGCAAAAGGGGAACATATATTTAAAACCTTTGTGGGAAAATAACATTATTATTATTAGTTTCTCCGTTATGGGTTGGTAATTTTCTACTTTATTGAGTGTACATGTAATTTGTTTATGTAGACAATGACAGATGTACAGTAGGTATGTTTTTTCATTGCTGCTATTTAATTGCTGTATTTCTGTTTCCAGACATGTTTTTTTCTGCATATGGCTAAAATAATGGCTTACTATATGGCTGTTACTGCATTTTACAAATACAATGGTTATACTGCCGGCAATTATGAACAGAAAAACACTTAGATTATATGCAATGCCCTACGATGGATAAAACGGTGCATGTGTAATAATTAAAGCACACTTTTCTGTGGATATGCTAGGTATGTGTGAAATGAGGATATGGGAATATACTTTCAATGTTTTGTAATACATTGGAAAATATATAGTTTTGTAATACATGAGTAAAGCGGATCGAGCCGTCTAAAGAGCTCTCTGCTGCTGGCAAACGAGTATGTATGGTGACGTGCAATTGCATTAGTGATCACTCCTCTCCATATTGTGGAGGGGATCGCTGCATGTCAATGCAGTGGTCTCCTTCACTGATGAGCAGGCGCTTGCCAGGAAGGAACGCTTCCTTTATAACAATCATCAGCTAAATTGTCCCTTGTAAAGGGACCTTAAGGACAGAAGAGCCATCTTGTCTTCCACACTCTCTTCTTGAGCTTTGAGCTAATTTCCCACCCTCATATGCTAACAATGCAGTTTCTCTGGCAGTCCTGCACTGGTTCTCCTCACCTAATAGCATAAGGAAAAGACCATCCAGAAACAAGGCCCCGTCTTGTATGCATACCCTAGTCCATAATAGAGAGTGAGAGCCAAAGTAAATCACCCCAGGTAAGTGGCAGAACAGTTAAGAAGTTTGGAGGATTGTAAAAAAAACAAAAGCAGGCAGTGTACAAAACAAAGGAGTGAGGAGGATTGAAAACAAGAGGTGAATATCAGTAGTAACCTGTTTCTGCAAAAATAAAACCTACCTCGAAAATAAGCCCTAGCTTTTTTTTTTTCAGGGTTTTTGGAGTAGGCTTAAAATATAAGTCCTACTCCAACAATAAGCCCTAGTTACAGTTCAATAAAAGCAGTTTTCAAGCAGCTATACATGTAAAAAAATAGAATACAGCAGGACAGAAGACCCTTAGAATGAAAGCAGAGACCCTCAAAAAGAATTGTACCCCACAATGATGAGGGTTAGCTAACGCTGGACCGGGTTTCCATACTCTCATCACTCCACACCCGAGCCCGCTAAGGCTGGCACACAGAGAGCGGGTACTGGTAGTCCCACTAATGCTGTCACACACAGAACGGGTAGCGCTAGTCCCAATGACATCACTCCACTCCCGAGCCTGAGTATTGTGGCTGCTTCCGGTCACCAGGGGGAGCTGCTGCAGTGGAATGCAGCTGGAACAGGAACTGATGTGATGGTGATGCGCCTTTGTTTTGAGTGTGGTGTTTGAGGAGGTCTGGTGAGTTAGTGTTCATGAATACCGGTTGATGTAGACTGTTGTACAGTACATGGAAATAGGTTTGGAGAGATATGCTGATGTTCCAGAATGTAATGGCATGATTATATTTCAATAAATGTTGATTATTTTTTTTCTTCGAAAATAAATGTGTGATTGTTAAAAGAAAACCTCCCTTAAAAATAAGCCCTAGCTCTTTTTTCGGAACAAAAAATAATTTAAGACCCTGTCTCCTTTTTGGAGAAACATAGTATTAGACATATCGGACTAGTAGTAGAAAGAAGACAAAACAGGATACCGGACAATACAACAGGACAGATCTTCCTCTCAAGATGCTACAGGTAAAAGAATCTAAGAACACAAGACCACAAGTCCAGGAGGTTTGGCTGGTCACAGTGTGGCTTTGCAGCAAGTATTGGCAAGTATTGACAGACGCACACAAGCAATGTTGTAGCAATTTTCAGAGTTACAGGCTTATAACTATGGACAAGTGTAGGACACAAACTTGCAGAAAATAGGTCATAACACAAAAGTTTTGGTCCTAGCTTTTTTTCTTTGGGGCTCATTCACATGACCGTAGACCATCTGTTCCCATATTGCGGACCGCAAACGGCAGGTCCACAATATATGGGCACCAGCCATATGAATCCCATATAACGGATGCAGAGCCATTGACTTGAATGGATCCGCAAGATACAGAGTGAAGACATGGATTGGAAGCACTTGCGTGGGCTTTTTGATCTGTGCTTCCGCACCGCAAAAGATAGGACGTGTCCTATCTTTTGCCATATATTGGACCCATTGAAGGCTATGGCTCTGCACCGCAATATGGGTTTAACACAGCCGGTGCCCATGCAAGCTGCGAAAATATGTGTTCACTTGTAATGTCACTTCTGTATAGGTTTGGGAAAAATTGTAAGATAAAAGCCTTAAAAAAAAAAAAAAAAAAAAGCCCTCCAAAAAACCTATGTGTTATACCAGCCATACAGCAGAAAACAAAGTGTTAAAGGCATCTGGAAGCCTGTGGGGCTCAGCTACTAGAGTGGCAGGGTCGAATCCTTGCAGGAATGTCATATACAGTATAAAGTAGTCAGTGTACAGCTTGTAGAACAGTGTAAATTTGGTGTGCCCTGAAAATAACTCAACACACAGCCATTAAAGGGAACCTGTCACCGGGATATTGTGTATAGAGCTGAGGACATTGGTTGCTAGATGGCCATCAGCACATCCACAATACCCAGTCCCCATAGCTCTGGGTGCTTTTATTGTGTACAAAAACTGATTTGATACATATGCAAATTAACCTGAGATGTGTCCTGTCACTGACTCATCTCACATACAGGACTCATCTCAGGTTAATTTGCATATGTATCACATCAGGTTTTTTTACACAATAAAAGCACACAGAGCTATGGGGACTGGGTATTGCGGATGTGCTAGCGGCCATCTAGCAACCCATGTCCTCAGCTCTATACACAAAATCCCGGTGACAGATTCCCTTTAATGTCTAAACTGCTGGCAAGAAAAGTGAGTACACCCCTAAAAATTGTGCCCAATTAGCCATTTTCCCTCCCCGGAGTGATGTGACTTGTTACTGTTACAAGGTCTCAGTGTAAATGGGGAGAAGGTGTGTTCAATTTGGTGTTATCGCTCTCACACTCTCTCATACTGGTCATTGGAAGTTCAACACTGCACCTCATGGCACAGAACTCTGAGGATCTGAAAAAAGAATTGTTTCTCTACGTGAAGATTGCCCCTAGGCCATGGGTAGGCAACCTACGGCACCCCAGGTGTTGTGAAACTACAACTCCCAGCATGTACACTTGCTCTGCTCTTCTCATAACTCCCATAGAAATGCATGGAGCATGCTGAGAATTGTAGTTTCACAACAGCTGGAGTGCTGAAGGTTGCTGACCCCTGGTCTGGGGACAATTTGGCCATTTTCACTTAGGGGTGTACTCATGTATATTCTTTCTGTGTCTGTTCTGTTTTTTTGTGGACTGTATACGGAACCATTCATTTCAATGGGTCTGCAAAAAAACTGAAGTTTCTCTGTGTGCTTTCTGTTTCCGTATATCTGTATTTCTGTTCCACAAAAAAAAAATTCCTATTATAGTCTGCATTACAGACAAGGATAGTACTGTTCTATCATGGGCCAGCTGCTCTGTTCCACAAAATAAGGAATGCACACCGATGTTATCCGTATTTTTTGCAGACCGCAAAATACACATGGTCGTGTGCATGAGGCTTTATTATGAGAGTTTTCGAAGTGTAGCTTTTCATTCAGGCTCTGTCAAACTCATGCATATGAGGATAAATGTTTTAGAACAATGCAAACTTGTCAACTGGTTTAACCCCTGGACAATTGTTCCAGTGCTTTATAATTCCTTTCTATGCTACGCATTATATTCTGAACAAGCTAACACAAAGTGCAGTCTAGTGGTGAATATGTGGTTTGAAGAGTACATTTCAGCTGGCATTCCTGTACTAATGTAAAAGGCAAGCCAAACAGGAGTCAATTATAATGACAGTGATAATAAGGATTCCCTTATGTCCTACCAGCAGCACAGATGGGGTTAACTACCCCCCGTGGACTGGTAGGACCGGCGGAATTTTAATGAGCCCAAGAACCAATAACAAAGCTTTACACCCCTACAAAAGGAGGGGAACACCCCCCCAGCCCACTGTGTTCTTTTCTGTCCTCCGGACAGGTGGACTGGTGGTTCCCCTCAGTTTTTTTGGGGGGAAGTGTTTTTTTGTGTTTTGGCGGTTTCTTTCCGCCTACTTTTGTATTTTTTTTCTCTTGGCACCCCTTTACTTAGTTTTGGGGCTTCTCCTTTCTTACCTCCCCTCTTCTCCATCCGACGCTGCGTCTCTGTTGGGCGCCGCCATCACCGGAAGGGACGTCGGACCATTCCAGACGTCACTTCTGGTTTTCGGCTTTGGCCGAGTATATTCCTTTTTTTTGGCCAGATTTTTTTGAGGCACTGGCTGTATTCTGGCTGCGCTAGGGGAGGGGCAGTAGTTTAGCCTATTTTTCTAATTTTAATAGGCTTATTCGGTTAGGATCTAGTTTAGATCCTCCTAGGGGCGGGAGCTCCGCCCTTGGGGGCGGAGCTCTGCCTATTTAAAGCTCCTTTTCTCTTTCAATCGTCCTCTGGCAGCACACGCTTTCTAAGCTAGCTCCCAGAGCCCATAAGTACCTGGTGCTTATTCTGTTATTCGCATTGCATTTTTTTCTGCTGCGCTACTTCAGTGGGCCTCTGCTATGCCTTTTTCTCCTGATGGTTGTCAAATTGTCAGAATTATTAATTCCTTTTTCTTTGCAGTGATGGCTTCACCTAAGGACCCGAAGACCCGTAAATCAGTCTCAAAGAGGAAGCATCTGGCCTGCTTTGACTGCAGTACGCTGCTGGATGACAATTGTCCTTTTTCGAGGCGTGAGGCTAGCCGTAGATCCCAGTCCCACCATGCAGGAAATGTACCAGTGGGTCAAGGGATATGTGGATGATTCCATCAAGGGCGTGGTTAACCTGCTGGACGAGAGGCTTCCTGCCATGGAAGCTCCCATGGATACCTCCGAGCCTGTGGAAAGACCCACCGCAATTTCTTTGGTCTCCTCCTCCTTCTGATGAAGAGGAGTTAACATCATGCTTTTTTCCACCAGAGAAAACTCAGAAATTGCTAAAGTCCATCAGGTCGGGGGACCATGATGTTGACACCGGGGAGTCCTCCGATCCCGCCGGTCGGGCACAGCGTGTCTTCAAGGCGGATGAGACCATTCTTTCCGTTATGCGGATGGAATGGGAAAAAAGCTGAGAAAGGTCCAGTCCTGATTAAGAAATTCAGGGCCATGTTTCCCATGGCAAACTCCTTGGTGGAATCGTGGGGTTCTATTCCCAGGGTGGACATGGCCATCGCCCAACTGTCCAGACACACTCTGGGGCCCGCAGACGATGGGTCTAGTCTGCAAGACCCCCTTGATAGGGCAGAGTGCACGTTAAGAAGACCCTACTCGGCCGCTGCCATGGCCCTGGTCTCTGCAGCCCACAGGCCCTTATGGCTGAAACCATGGGTCACGGATAAGGCATCGAAATATAATTTGTGCGGTCTCCCCTTTGAACCTGACTGCTTGTTCGGCTCACATTTGGACAAGATTATGGAGAATCGCTCCGATAAGAAGGGGAAAAGTCTTCCCCAGCAGCCCTTTCGGGGACGGGGCAGACAAGAGCGCGGCGGTAGATCCGGCCAACAAGCGCAAAATAGATTGCGTAGAGACGGGGGCATAACGAAAATTTTCGAAGCACCCTCGCAGAGGAGCTAAGGAGGCTAAGCCCTCCTGACTATGGGCCTCTTGCAGGCTCTTGGTTAACCCCCGCTACTCCTGCCATCCTTCTGGAAGATTTTCCCATTTCTTCTTGTGCCTGTCGGGGGGCGTCTAGCCCAGTTCAAGGATGCCTGGGCTCAGGAGATTCCGGACTCTTGGGTCCTAGAGGTCATTTCTGAGGGCTACTTAATAAACCTCAAGTCGCCTCCTCCGGACAGATTTGTCATCAACCAGCGCCTACCGCCCGCCAGGCAGCCGATTCTGGAGGCCTATATTCAGGACTAAATCCTCAAGGGCACTCTGAAGGAGGTTCCGGCAGGAGAGCGGGGCTTAGGGATCTATTCTCCGTTTTTTCTAGTTCCCAAGAAATCCGGAGACCCCCGGATGATTATCGATTTGAGATTTTTCAATCGATTTATAAGTAAGGCAAAGTTTTGCATGGAAACTATCAGGTCAGTGATCCACGTTCTCAATCCTGGAGACGTGATGGCTACCCTGGACCTCAAGGATGCCTATCTTCACATCCCCATCCATCCTGCTTCCCAGAGGTCCTCAGGCACCTTCAATTTGTTGTCTTACCCTTCGGGATTTCCTATGCTCCTATCACCTTCACCAAGGTGGTGGTTTCGTGGTGGCAGCTCTGAGACTTCAAGGGCTGACCATAATTCCTTACCTGGACAATTGGCTCCTAAAAGCCTCCTCGGTTCCAGTTCTTACCCACTATCTTCATGTGGCTATCTCTTTTCTGCTCCGCCTAGGGTGGATCATCAACTGGCAAAAGTCGAACGTGAGCCCATCGACTTCAGTAACCTATCTTGGCTTCATAGTAGACTCTGTTGGGATGTCCCTCCAGTTGACTCCAGAAAGAAGAACTCGGATTCTGGACCTGGCAAGGTTCCTATCTGTTCCTCGTCGAGTTTCCATCAGTACTCTCATGAAGATGTTGGGGCTCATGTCAGCGGCTGCGGAGGCAGTTCCTTGGGCTTTGTGGCACCTCCGCCCCCTTTACAAGGAGGTCCTTGCCAAATGCGATGGCAGCCCCGCCGGGCTAAATTCCCTGTGTTCCCTGTCTTGTCAGACTCGAACCTCCCTGAGATGGTGGCACCATCTCCCGGGGGAGAAGTCTATAACCCAGCCATCGTTGGTCATATTGACTATAGATGCATCCCAAGTAGGCTGGGGCGCTCACCTAGACGGTTCCCCTGTCCAAGGGACTTGGTCTCCTCAGGAGCGGCTACTTTCCTCCAATCTCCGCGAGATTCAAGCCATCCGCTAGCCCTCCTTCACTTTGCCCCCCCGAATCCGGGGCTTAGCAGTGAGAGTACAGTCAGACAACATGACTGCAGTCCTGTACATCAACAAACAGGGAGGCACAAGATCTCTACCCCTCCTTTCAGAGATCGGGGTAATTCTTTGTTGGGCAGAGTTGAACTTTTCCCACCTGTCTGCCATCCACATCTGTGGTTCCTGCACTATAATCGTGGATCGTCTCAGTCGCGGTCTGCCGACAATGTAATGGTCCCTGCATCCGGAGATATTCAGGCAGATAATCCTCAGGTGGGGTTTGCCACAGGTAGATCTCATGGCAACGAGGTTCAATTCCAAGGTTGAGAGGTTCTGCTCCCTTTACAGGGAGGACAACCCCCTAGCAATAGATGCTCTGTCGATACCGTGGAGGTTCAGGCTGGCTTACATCTTCCCTCCTTTTTCCATGATACCGAGGGTATTGATGAAAATTCGTCAGGATCAGGCCTCGGAAATAGCCATCATACCTTTTTGGCCCAAGAGATCCTGGTTTACCAAGCTCATTAAGATGAGTCAGGGACATTAATGGAGGCTCCCCCCACGGCAGACCCTGGTGTCATGGGACACTCGCCTCTGCCCAGATCTGCACAGGTTCAACCTGACAGCCTTGAGGTTGATCAGTCCCTTCCCAGACTAAAAGGGCTTTCAGAGTCGGTCCTGAGAACGTTGTCACATTCAAGAGCAGAATCTACTAAGAAGGCTTACTCCATGGTGTGCTTCAAACCAGGTGGCGTCTGCAGATCCGCCCCTCTCTACAATACTTCAATTCCTACAGGACGGCCTAGACAGAGGCCTTGCTCCATCTACTCTGAGGGTCCATATTTCTGCCATCTCGGCCTGTCTTAACAGACCCTATCCTCGGGACCCGCTCATCAAATGCTTCTTTAAAGGAGCCGAAAGATTGAAGCCTACAGTACTGAGGCCCATCCCTCAGTGGGACTTAACAGTCGTGCTCAGGGGTTTGGCATCTCCCCCCTTTGAGCCTCTGGAGGAGGTGGATTTAAAGTTCGTGACTCTGAAGTCGGTCTTCTTACTGGCGGTAACCTCGGCCAAGAGAATCTCAGAGCTTCAAGCCTTCTCGGCCTCAGAACCCTATACCATCTTTCTTCAAGACCGGGTTCTCCTGAGAGTCCTTCCATATTTCAGGCCTAAGGTCCCTTCATTTCAGAACATAAATCGGGTGATTTCTTTGCCTGTTTTATTTTCTCCTACCTCCTCCAGGGATCCTGTCAAGCACCCATTGGATATCTCGAGATGCCTCCAGATCTATGTGGATAGATCCAAGGAGTTCAGGATAGATGAGAATCTCTTCATCCTGTTTGCCGTAAGTCCAAAGGCCGCAAGGCGTCCAAGATGTCAATTAGTCGCTGGATTAAGGAGGCCATTAGAGAATCTTTTGTTTCTCAGGCTTTGGATCCTCCAGAGTTTGTGAAGGCCCATTCCACAAGAGCCATCTCTACTTCCTTTGCTGAAAGAAGTCTCCTTCCTCTGGAGATGATTTGTAAAGCTGCCTCCTGGAGCTCTGAATCCACTTTCATCTCCCACTACAGACTAGACGCTAGTGTAGCGGAGTTTTCGGCCTTTGGGCAGGCTATTCTTAGCTCTGCCAGGCATTAGGGCTCTCCCTAGGGTTTTTTCTTGCTATCTCCCCATCTGTGCTGCTGGTAGGACATAAGCGAATCGTTAATTTCTAACGATAATTTGTTTTCCCTTAGTCCTAACAGCAGCACACAAATTTCCCACCCTAGTAAGTTATTCTTGCTATAGACACAGTGGGCTGGGGGGTGTTCCCTCCTTTTGTAGGGGTGTAAAGCTTTGTTATTGGTTCTTGGGCTCATTAAAATTCTGCCGGTCCTACCAGTCCACAGGGGGTAGTTTACCCCATCTGTGCTGCTGTTAGGACTAAGGGAAAACAAATTATCGTTAGAAATGAATGACTATAATGCATGACCCTGAGATTTTCCATCTTTTGCATTTTTGTTTTTTCACTCCTCGCCTTCCATAGTCCTAACTGTTTTATTTTTCCGTTCACATAGCCTTATGAGGACTTATTTTTGCAAGACAAGTTGTACTTTCTAATAGCACCATTTACGGTTGCATAACATGTGGTGGGAAGCGGGAAAAAAATTCCAAATGGGGTGAAATTGGGAAAAAATGCAATTCTGAAAGTTTTTTTTCTGACCCCTATAACTTTTTGTAGTAGTGTCCTCCCCTGCGTAACGTAAACGGGACAGATCCATTTTGCAGCCCATAGACTTATATTATGATGGAATGAATAACTGAATCCATAACACACTTCACCTTTAACCAATAAACGAAGTATGAACAAATTTCATAAGCGGAAATTCGCTCATTTCTACTGGTAATCATTAGATTGCCCATTGTGTTCATTGATGGCTATACAGCCATATACAGTCTATTAGATCAGTGTAACAACTTTCCCGATCTCAGCCGGGGAACGCTGTTACCGGAGTGAAAGAGCACGGCTTCTGGACTTATCAGATCACCTTTGACCATGGCATCTGAAAGGGAAAATGTATGCTGATTGCATACATGTGCCGCGGGTCTCTGCTATTTAAAACGGACACCATGTTTAGAGACTGGACTTCTGCCGTACATGTATGGCCGATGTCCTTAAGGGGTTAATGTCATGCTTCATTATTGTGCAGAAGAGTTATTTATTTCCACAGGGCACACTGAAAACAAAGTATATAATATGTCTGGAGGAGACAGTGAAAGTTCATTTTATTACATTCCGTATTGTATAACATACCAACTCAAGCAGTCCTATTTCATGGCTTGCATTTTATTTGGTGACTTATTTTCGGCACCAGGCAGCAAATAAAGTGGGCCCTTATGAGCCAAATAAAACTTAAAGGTATCTAAGTCCAGGAAACCCTCTTCAATAAGAGGCCCTTGGCAGCATTTGCGATTCACAGCTGCAAGCAGTGTTTTGTTGTCCGCCTCCAAAGCGGAATGGAGACAGAACGGAGTCAAACTGATACATTCTGAGCGGATCCTTTTCCATTCAGAATGCATTAGGGCCAAACTGATCAACCGTTTTGGACTGCTTGTGAGAGCCCTGAATGGATCTCACAAACAGAAAGCCAAAACGCCAGTGTGAAAGTAGCCTTAATCACCAAAGTTGCATAGAAATGCTGGCATTATAGCACTATATTCTTATATAATTAAGGTATATACATATTCCAAAAAGCACCTCAAATATATTTAAAATTTAAAAACTTAAAGCTACAAAGCAAGTTAAAAACATTTTAAGATATTAACCTCTTAACAGTCACATTAAAATTGGAAAAACCCTCCCAAAAAGGTTACTTTATTTTTATTATTGTAGACCTGTAAATCTTGTTGGCGCAATAATAAATTTTAGCCTTAAGGCTTTTGACCCTTAAGCCTTTAAGGCAAATGAAGTGTTCAGTGATGGCTATATAGCCATCAATGAGCACAATCGGGAATCTAATAATTGCCAGTTATTGCCAACTAAATTGACTTAAAAAAAAAGTTTAAAAGTTTTTACACGGGCGAGTTTTCCACGCGGATGCATTGCTATTATTTTCCCATTTTGGTTATAAGGGAAAATAATAGCATTCATAATGAATGCTTACTTAAATGTCGATTGAAGGGTTAAAAAATAAAATAAAATTAACTCCCCTTATCCACTTGTGAGTTGACACATATAGGATGTCCACATAAACAAAATACATTTATGTTCTAAAAGCCAAATGAGCTAAAACAATTAGGAGTATCTAATTAATCTCAATTAGGCTACTTTCACACTAGCGTTTCACGGATCCGCTTGAAGGGCATTTCAAACGGATCCGTCAATAAACTGACTAAACGGAGCCAAACGGAAGCAATTCAGACGGATCCGTTTGTACGGATCCGTCTGTATTACGGATCCGTTTGTCACGTTGGTTTCTGTTTTGTCATCCGTTTAGCGGATCCGTTTTGAAAGGAAAAGCATCTCTAGGTTCCATCTTCATGTATTGAGATCTATAGGGTTGTAATGCTCCTATATTTCTCCATGGCTATCTTGTTGAAGTTCCAAAGCTGGTCCGACTTTCTTGTGCACGACTACATGCACTTAAAGATGTATAGTGTTCGTTAGCGGGCCATATGTCCCTGATCGTCATTGATAGTACGTACAGGAGTACAGAGCATCATGATGCTGACCATGTTGTGCCGCAAATTGGGCTATTGTCCTGCCCTCATATGATCTATTAGTGCAAGACTATATCCCCGCTGGCAGCTCAACTTGCACAGGATGATTGTATACTATGATGCTGTGTACTCTCGTGTGCACGATCAATGCCACTATGGGACATATGGCCCGCTCACGGACCATATGTCTCTTGTGGCATACAGTCGTGTGCAAGAGGCCTTAAAGGGGTTTTCTCATCTCATACAATGGGGGCATACCACTTTAAGGATATACCTACATTGTCTTATAGGCGCGGGTCCCACGGCTGGTACCCTAACATATATTGAGAACGAAGCTAAGAAAGTAGATGAGGTCGCACTGTGCTGCCGCCCTCCATCCATTTCTGTAGTTGAGGCGGGGATTAGCGTTTGGCGGTGGACATACCATGGGAAATGTGTCCTACAGCAACTGTGCTCCCCGCTCCGTTCTCAATATAGGTGCGGGTCCTACCAATGTTACCCACACCTATCAGACAATGGGGGCATATTCAAGTGAAATCCCCCCATTGTCTATGTGAATACCCCCTTAAAAACTCTATGTCCCTTGCGTGTCCCTTGTGGTAATCACACTAGTTATATTAGCGTCATCGGGAAATCATTAAACGTTAAAATCACAATTTATGAATTCCTGATGATGCTGACAGACCGTGACTACCACAAGGGCTCATATGAAAGGGCACAAGATTGAACAATGCTTGTTCATGTGCCAATCATAGGTTCTACGATCAATAAAGAGCCAAAATTTAGCTCATTATTGATGGTCAGGTTTTAATGGATCTTACGACATTGGCACTAATGCTGTTTTGATATAAAAGCTACCAAGGGTGTTGTAATAAACGCACAGTAGTGAGACTAGGGTAGTTTTTATTTCAACACAGCTAGAGTGCCAATGTTCCCTGTACAGGACAATAAAAAGACAGACACAGTGCAGTAAAGTATAATTTTTTTTTTTTTTTTCTGTCAATAAATAAAATAAATATAAACTATTTTTTTTTTTTACAACTGTTCATAACTGGTAGGGGAGGTGGACTCTCGTGGACTCGATGCGCTGGGGCTGGCAATGGTAGCCCCCCTGTCCTGGTGAGCCACTGAGGTTAAACTACGGGCCATAGGAAAGGATGCAGGGCGTAATTGAGGGGTGTGGAGAAAGGAATGGTCTGAGGAGGAGGGGAC
Source organism: Bufo gargarizans (assembly GCF_014858855.1). Classification (NCBI taxonomy): domain Eukaryota; kingdom Metazoa; phylum Chordata; class Amphibia; order Anura; family Bufonidae; genus Bufo; species Bufo gargarizans. The sequence goes on along the minus strand of NC_058082.1, from coordinate 253,897,590 downwards.
CCGAGCATGTGTAGAGGTGGAGGGAGTTTGAAAAGAAGTAGGAGGAAAATAAGGGGCAGGAGAAGAAAAAGAAGAAGAAGGAAACACATGCTCGGGGGGGTGGGAAGGGAAAGGTTGGCGGTACTGGCCACTGGTGTGGGATGGGGGGGTAGGTGTGGGGTGGGGGTGGGGGTTGGGGGCGGTGCATGATTTCCCATGACCCGTTCTCTACCATGATTTTAAACTGATGTAACTGCTCGGGCGTCATTGAGTCCATCAAACCGATCATGTTTAGCCCATAATGGTAGTTTGGGCTGCGTTGATACGCTGACTCCGCCCCTTCCCAGCGGCGAATCAAGTCAGCACCAAACTCCATTTGATGTCGGGCAAAACCTTCTAGAGCGTCGGAAACGACCTCTACAAGGTTCGCATAATCGGCTCGACTTGGCCTACCAGATCTCTGCCCGCTCACCAGGGCTCTTAAATTTTGACGGAAACCTAAGAGCCTCTGTTGAGCGGTGGGACTCGGTAGGGGACCCGGATTATCCTGAGCCGATGCATCAGGGACAGGAGGGCTGGCACTGGCGATCTGTACTGGTTCCGCCTCAGGAGGTTGGTCAGGCTCCCGAGTGCTGCTGGCACTTCTGTAGGAAAAAAAAAGGAAAGTTAGGAATTGTTCTTTAAATAAAACATCCATGTTCTATGCTATGTCTACCGTATAGCATAGGGGGCTGTCCAAAACAGGGGAGCCAAACGCTCCACTGTCTCAGACAGCCCCTTACACTCAGACGGAGAGAACAGTTGTCCATCTGACTGTGGGGGGCTGTCCAAAACAGGGGAGCCAAACGCTCCACTGTCTCGGACAGCCCCTTTACAATTTATTTTTTAAACCGTTATAAATATTTACCTTTTTGGTGCCATAGCCTTTTGTAGGAACCCCAGGGCCGCCGTATGGATGTATGTGGCCCCTGAGGTTCCTCCGGAGCCACTCGGGGCCTGACCCTCCTTGTTGTAATCCCTCCTGAAGCGGTCCCGGATAGATCGCCAACGCGTTATAACCAGTTTGACTATGGAAAAAAACAATAAAAACTAAAATCAGCATGATGAAAGGAAAACAACAATATTTTAATTTATTAAAATGCATATTGTTTTACTTACCATATTTCTCCTGAGCCGCCGCATCTAGATCCCCCCAGGTCTCTAAAACTTCTGCAGAGATGTCCCTCCAGAGCCGCTGGGTATGGCGATGATCGGCGTGGTGGCGGTCGGCGTGGTCCCATAACGCTGGACGCGCCTCCACCAGTCGGATGAGGAGCAGGTTATCTATACTTGCAACCCCGAACTCCTCATCTTCCCTGGTGGAGCCTAGGGAACCCTGAAAAAAAAGGAAATACAAAATTTAATGTAAATCCTAATACAAAATGCTAATTAAAACTACTAAATTCAATACTTACACGGCTACGACCGCCACGATCATTCCCGCGGACTCTGGAGGCGACTGGGGGATCCTCGCTGGCGGCTCTAGGTGCAGCCACAAACACCCCCGCAGTGCCAGCAGCAACCACAGTTCCAGCCACAAACACCCCCGCAGTGCCAGCAGCAACCACAGTTCCAGCCACAAACACCCCTGCGATGCCAGCAAACCGCACAGTTCCAGCCACAAACACCCCCGCAGTGCCAGCAGCAACCACAGTTCCAGCCACACGCGCCCCCCCCCCCAGGTGCCAGAAGCCCCCCCATAAAGGCAGCCCACACCACCAGTGCCAGCGGCTCCCATTGTTCGACACACACACCCCTTCCCAAGTGCCAGCAGCCCCCCCACCCTAGAAATAGAGAGAGAGATAGATAGATAGATGGATAGATAGTAAAAAAAGAGAGATAGACAAACAGACAAAACTTCATACACTTACCAGTCTCACCAAGTCGATGATCCAAAATGGCCGACGATGAGGGGGAGGGACAGGAAGTTACTGGGCATGCGCAGAAACATGAACGTTTTCGAACGGATCCGTGTCAAAGCGGAGCCAGGACAGACGGATCCGTCCCCATTGACTTCCATTGTAACTATGAACGGATCCGTACGCCTCCGCACGGCCAGGCGGACACCAAAACGCTGCAAGCTGCGTTCGGGTGTCCGCCTGCTGAGCGGAACGGAGGCCAAACGCTGCCAGACTGATGCATTCTGAGCGGATCCTTATCCATTCAGAATGCATTGGGGCAGTACGGATCCGTTTGGGGCCGCTTGTGAGAGCCTTTGAACGGAACTCACAAGCGGAGCCCCGAACGCAAGTGTGAAAGTAGCCTAATATGCAAGGGATTTTCTCAATGCCAATGCCAAATTAGCAGTTCTATTTTCCCCTTTATTATCATGGATATTATATGTATTTCTTGAATTCAGAAAAGATGCATGTAGTGATTTTAGTGGCAGTAGAAATAAACCTTGCCCATTTTGTTTAAAAATTAGCTACAGCTGGAGCAAGTACATAAATCTTAATTTTCTTACACTAAGCTAATTTGGGTCTTCACTCGTGCGGAAGTGTCGTCCTCTATACTCTGCATGATGGTAATTAGATTCTGCTCATACAACTGTGTAGAGATCAGGAGGTATTCTAAATATCCCCTGAACTGTCATTGATGTGTCACAATTAGGTATGAGCGAATCGACTCCGGATGAAACATCCGAAGTCAATTTGCATAAATTTTTTTTACAGTATTCTAAGTTTTATGCAAATCGACTTTGAAGGTTTCATCCGAAGTCGATTCGCTCATCACTAGTCACAATGTCTCTGAATGCCTAGCTTCACATAGCCAACTAGAATGCATTTGTGAAAGACCCTTTAACTTTTTTTCACATTTTATGTTGCAGCCTTGTACTAAAATAAAAAAAAATCTAGTTTTTCCCCATCATTCTGCAGTTAATACTCCATAATGACAAGGGTAAAACAGAATATTCAAAATCTTTGCTAATTTATTGAAAAGGAAAAATTAAAATCCTGTATTGACATAGGTAGTCAGACCCATTACTCAGTACTTAGGCTACTTTAACACTTGTGTTTTGGGCGGATCCATCATGGATCTGCAAAAACAGATCCGTTACAATAATACAACCACATGTATCTGTCATGAACGGATTAGTTTGTATTATCTGTAACATAGCCGAGACGGATCCGTCGTGAACTCCATTGAAAGTCAATGGGAAACAGATCCGTTTTCTATTGTGTCAGAGAAAACTGATCCGTCCCCATTGACTTACATTGTGTACAAGGACGGATCCGTTTGGCTCAGTTTCGTCAAGCGGACAGCAAAACACTGCAAGCAGCGTTTTGGTGTCCACCTCCAGAGCGGAATGGAGACTGATCGGAGGCAAACTGATGCATTCTGATCGGATCATTTTCCATTCATGCATTAGGGCAAAACTGATCCGTTTTCGATCGCTTGTGAGAGCCCATGATGGATCTCACAAATTGAAAGCCAAAACATGAGTGTGAAAGTAGCCTTAGTTGTGGAGTTTCCTGAAGTATGATTCCCATCGATCTGATATTGATGACTTATCCTACAGATAGGTCATCATTATTTAGGTTCAGGACAAACACTTTAAAGTGAATATTCACCTATTATTTAACCATTAAGGGTACAACCACATAGTATGGTAGTGCTTGCGGATGAGTACAGTGTGGCAGTTCAAGCCGCAGTGAGCTCCAATTAACTAATTAGGACCGCACTGTTTAGTCAGTCTGTGTTTCTAATGACCGCATGTGCACATGACTGGTTATGTAGATTGTGTATGAAATAGGATTCAAATCAATAGTTCAAAATATAAAGTTGCAGTGGTCAGTAGTTCAGACCACTAGATGCACTTTACCACTTGTGAGTTGACACATATAGGATGTCCACATAAACAAAAGACTTTTATGTTCTAAAAGCCAAATGAGCTAAAACAATTAGTAGTATCTAATCTCAATTATATGCAAGGGGTTTTCCCAATGCCATTAGCAGTTCTTTTTTCCCCTTTATTATCCTTGACAGTAATTCAAGCCTCTGGATCATCTCAAGTTCTGTCAGGTTAAATGGGGACCTTCAGTGGACAGCCATTTCCACTTCTCTCCAGAGATGTTGGATTGGGTTCCAGTCAGGAACACGCAAGATTGTTCACAGAGATGTTTCTAAGCAACCCTTATGTTGTCTTGGCCGTGTGCTTAGGGTCATTGTCTTGTTGGAATGTGAACCTTTAGCCCAGACTGAGGTCCAGACCACAGTGGATCAGGTTTTCATTAAGAATATCTCTTGAAAACTTCAATAAAAACTTAGTTAATAATTTTTTTTATATCTCTATACTTTGCACAATTCAGCTTTCCTTCAACTCTAACCAGTCTTCCTGTCCAAGCTGCTGAAAAACACCCCCACTACCATGCTTCACTGTAGGGATCGTATTGGGCAGGTGATGAGCACTTCCTAGTTTCCTTGACACATCACACTTACAATTGAGGCCAAAAATTTCAATCTTGGTTTCATCTGATGGTGCTTTTTTGCCAACTCTAGGCAGGCTTTTATGTGTCTTTGCTGAGAGGCTTTTTTTTCTGGCTACTCTGACATAAAGCCCAGATTGGGGGAATGCTACAGTGATACTTTACCTTCTGGAAGTTTTCCTATCTGCACACAGGCTCTTTGGAGCTCAGCCAGAGTAACCATTGGCTTTTTTGTTTCCTTTCTTACCAAGGCCCTTCCCAGCCTCATTACTTAATTTGTTGGGGCAGCCAGCTCTAGGAAGAGTCCTAGATGTCATAAACTTCTTCAATTTAAGAATTATTGAGGCTACCGTTATCTTGGAAACTTTCAGTGAAGCAGACATTTCTTGTACCCTTTTCCAAATCTGGAGCTTGACAGGAAGTTCTTTCCTCCTCATTGCTTGGCTCTGGTATGCATTGTCAGCTGTGAGACCTTATGTAGACAGGTCAAATGAATTTACCATAGGTGGACTCCAATCAAAGTGTAGAACCAACTCAAAAATGATCAAGAGAATTAGAAGGCCCCATCGTAGCAAAAGCTCTGAATATCAATATCCATTTTCCTTTTTAATAAAGTTTTCACTTTGTTGGGTATTGAGTGCAAATTGATGTAGTGAAAACTTAATTTTTTAAAATTTAAGTGCAGGCCCTCAACATAACAAAATGTGAAAGAAAAATTAAGCGTCTGAAGACTTTTTGAATAACTGGGCACCAATCGTATAACTTCACTGTGCACCTTACATAGGAATAAAGCACAGATCTCTCCTGTAGCTAAAGTAATCTGTGCAGGTTTTGTTCTTTAGCTTGTGATATTTATAATACAGAACATTTTGATCAAATTCAGTACACATAAATTATCATTGTAGGTGTGCAAAGAATGTGTCTCCTTCTTGTTTCTCACACCATGTGATAAAATGATTCTTACAGTAAAGGCGTCCCTAGGATTACGGTGCATTTATACGAGTGGATAATCATTTTGGTAATTAACGACGCCATTGCATTTAGCGATTTAAAATCGATTACAGACAAGCATTTTCATGCAAAGATTATCATGTACCAATGCATTTGCATGCAATCTCTTATGCACAAATTCAAGGATTGTTCACTGTAATTGGACAGTAACAATTTACATATGACGCTCCTCCAGTATTTTTACGGCTTACACTTCATCAAAAGATCACATGATGTATCTTTACATACCACAATTCAATAATGACAAATGATTATTCCTTTGCATAAATGATTTCATAAATGTTGAAAGAGCATTTTCATGACATTTAGTCGCTATATATATATATTACATGATAAATAATGTGATATAATGTTAATTGGTATTTAATGCAAAGGATTTATTACACTACACACTGGCACCATTTATAGTAATACACAAGGGCGATGGAAGGTCTGTATGGGGACGTCAAGAACTGTATTTGAAGTTTCCATATATTACAATGTAGAAGCGCATACATGTATAAGACACATGTATCTATGCTATAAATGACTGACAGTGACAGACAAAGGTTGTCGTCTTCTTGCTCTCACTCTGTTGGGGGTTGCTGATGAAGATGAAGACACACTACCTTTCAGGAATGATACTTTAAGGACATTCACATATGGACAATAGATTAGAAGATTTTCCAAAATTATTCTTGTAACTAATTATGAATGACTGAGTCCTCTTGGTGTTCCTTACTCCAAATAACGCATACACTATATTTGGAGAGGATAACCAAAAAGTTATATTTTTCCTACATATTTTTACAAAATAATTATTCACAGAGAAGGGGAGGAGTTGTGTGAAAATGTATAAAACTGCAACTTTTATTAGTATACACTAAAACAGGGGAAACAGCGGCGGCGGTGGAGGAGGCGGTAGCCTACACAGTTTTTTTTTTTTAATTTTTTTTAATTTTTTTCAATTAGGGTACACCCCAAAGCATTGGGAAATATAACCTGTGATAACCCCCTCCAGTCATGCTAAACACACGTTCAGACAATACACTGGCAGAACCATCATTCAGTACGTGTAGGCGTGTGCATACATACTGCTCCACCATGTTGCATGTCCCCGTGATGGCCACGATCCAATAAGATATCTTCTCTATCAACTTTCGATGTTCTTTTATGCGCCTACCATGGTGATCACGAGTGGCGGGGATTCAGGGTTCCAGAGAGGGAGCCTGAGAAAGGGATGCCACATCCAAGGGAGATCAATGGATGAAATTAAATGTAATCAAGCGGAACTGTGGGACAAAGTATTGAAGCATAAGCTTCCAAGTTAAGGAGGGGGCGCGTGGCAATTACCCAAATAGGGAATGTCACTGTGGTATTTTGGATTTGGAAACGTTAGCCAGGAGATGCCCTGCTGACGCTTTGTTGACTCTAGATAACTTCTACAAAAACAAAACAACCAAAAGGGATCCTCATGCCCAAACTAACATTAGCATATACAATCCATATTGCGGCAATAGTACGAGGATCAACCTGTAAACAATCACGAGTACCAGCTCCCATGAAAATACAAAACCTATAAAAGAAACTAAGCTGACTACGTACTAATGTCAATTATCATAAATACTTTATTAGTTACAAAAAATGATATATATCACGGACATAATCATTAAAAGCCAAGTGGGCAGAAAAAACAACATCCTGAAGGGACACAGGCTACAGGCAACATTATAAATTGATGTATGAGTGAGTAATAAATAAATTTGTATATAGATGAATCATGAGTGTCACAAAGGTAGGTCATAAATCATACTATATGTTATGGGGAGCTACAGGTGAAGAGAGAGGATCTAAAAAATAATCACCCACCTCTACCCATACAACCTATGCAGCATAGAGAAAAAGTTAAGGAGAACCTACCAGGACAAGTGCCGTGTGTCAACCAACCAGGATGGCGTTACCCCAATGCGTGTTTTGGCATGCCTTTGTCAGGGGGCATTAGTACGTAGTCAGCTTTGTTTCTTTTATAGGTTTTGCCTAGCTAACTTCTGCCTGATCGCACGTCCCTGTGACGTCCACCATCCATTTGGATATCTTCTCTATGAACTTTAGATGTTCTTTTCTGAGCCTACAATGTTGATCACGGTTATCGGCGAATCGGGGTTCCATGCCGGAGACGGAGCATGAGAAAGAGAGACCACATCCAAGGTAGTTTAATTGTTTCAAATTAAATATGATAGAGTGGAAATATGGGACAAAGTATTGAAGCGCAAATGTGGGACAACTTGTTAAAGTTTAAGCATTGAATGAAAGGAGGTGGCGCGCATGAATTAAAGAAGAATTTCAGAAATGTTATTCCCTGTCACCTATGCAGAGCAGGGGTTTCTATCCGGCAAAATTAGAAAAATGTCACCTGACAATGTAACAGATGATTTTTTTGAATTTATGTTCCTGTCACCTATGCAGAGGTGCCCCTTGTGACGCGAATCAGGGTTCCATGCCGGAGAGGGAGCGTGAGAAAGAGATACCACATCCAAGGGAGATAAATGAATCCAATTTTTTTTTGATCGAGCGGAAATATGGGAAAAGTTATTGAAGCGCAAATGTGGGACAAATTATGAAAGCGCAAATGTGTGACAAGTTATTGAAGCACAAATGTGGGACAACTTGTTAAAGTTTAAGCATTGAAAGAAAGAACGTGGCGCACATCAATTGAAGAATTTCTTAAATTTTATTCGCTGTCACCTATGCAGAGCAGGGGTTTATTCACATCCAAAATTGTAAAATGTCAACCCAAGAATGTAACAGAAAAATTTGTGAAATGTATTAACTTTTTTTTTTTTATGTCAACCGAAAATTTAAAAGAACATGTAACAGACAAATTTGTGAATTTTTTTAACCTGTCTACTAGGTATAGCAGTGGTACGTCACACCCAAAAATGTGTGAATTTCACCTGAAAATGTAACAGACAAAGTAGTGAAATGACATAAAATAAAATATGTACAAATCAAAAAAAAAATGAGGTGGAGGTCCATATGGAGTAGGAGTTTAAGGAGGCGGTGTAGGTGGAAGCAGCGTTGGAGTAGGACGAGGTAGCCAACACTGGCTTTTGGTTTTAATTTAATTTAATTTATTTTTTTATTATGGTACACTCCAAAAGAATGTGAAATATCCAAAATACAAGAATGAGCAATTGCGCTGCAGTATAACAATGGCTGGTTAAGGCCGGTATACATGTCTATTCTGCACAAGGTACGGACAAGTCCTGTGGGATCCATGCCTGGTTCATTTTAATGAGCATGAGCTTGTCCACATTGGCTGTGGACAGGCGGCTGCTTTTGTCTGTGATAATGCCTTCTGCCATGCTAAACACACGTTCAGATAATACACTGGCTGCAGGGCAGGCCAGCACCTCCAAGGCGTAAAGGGCAAGCTCAGGCCATGTGCCAAATTTGGAGACCCAGAAATTGAAGGGGGCAGACCCGTCATTCAGTACGTGTAGGTGTGTGCACACATACTGCTCTACCATGTTGGTAAAATGCTGCCTCCTGCTAAGACGTTCCATTTCAGCTGGTTATGCTGGTTGTTGTGGCATGCTGACAAAGCTTTTCCACATTTCGGCAATGCTAACCCTGCCTTCTGAGGTGCTGACGGTGGCGACCTCTGCCTTCGCCTTGTGCTTCCACTGTGCCCCCGCTGTCAGGTGGGAATGCCACCAGCAGCGCTTCTTACGATCACGCTCCAGTGAGGGAATTATGCACAGTAGGTTGTCCTTGTAATGGGGATCCAGCTGCATGGCCACCCAGTAATCAGCACAAGTTAGAATGTGGGCAACTCGGCGGTCATTGCGGAGACACTGCAGCATGTAATCGCTCATGTGTGCCAGGCTGCCCAGAGGCAACAAAAAGCTGTCCTCTGTGGGAGGTGTATCGTCTGTGTCCTCTGTATTCCCCCAGCCACGCACCAGTGATGGCCATGAGCTGGTCTGGGTGCCACCCTGCTGTGAACATGGTTCCTCCTCCTTCATCTCCGCTTCATCATCCTCCAGCTCGTCATCCTCCAGAACTGTGCCCTGGCTGGACAATAGTGTACCTGGCATTTGTGGGTGCAGGAACCCACCCTCGGAGCCACTGGTGAATGACTGTCTGGAAACCCGATGAAATGATCCCTCTTCCTCCTCCTCCTCCTGTGCCACATCCTCTTCCATCATCGCCAGCAGCGTTTTTTCAAGGAGGCATAGAAGTGGGATAGTAACGCTGAGAACGGCGTTATCGGCAGTGACCATGTTGGTGGAGTACTCAAAATAGCGTAACAAGGAACACAGGTCTCGCATGGAGGCCCAGTCATTGGTCGTGAAGTGGTGCTGTTCCGCAGAGCGACTCACCCGTGCATGCTGCAGCTGAAACTCCACTATCGCCTGCTGCTGCTCACACAGTCTGGCCAGCATGTGCAAGGTGGAGTTCCACCTTGTGGGCACGTCGAATATGAGGCGGTGAGCGGGAAGGCTGAAGTTACGCTGCAGCGCTGACAGGCGAGCAGCAGCAGGGTAAGAACGCTGAGTGCGCGCACAGATGGTCCGCACTTTATGCAGCAGCTCTGACATATCGGCACATGCGCTAGGCAAGGGATGTGCGTCAAACCGGCTAGTCCCAGAGCTGCTACGAGATTTTACCCATTATCGCACACCACCAGGCCGGGCTTGAGGCTCACTGGAACCAACCACTCATCGGTCTGTTGTTCAAGGCCCGTCCATAGCTCCTGCGTGGTGTGGGTTTTTTCCCCCAAATAGATAAGTTTTAAAACTGCCTGCTGTCGTTTACCCCTGGCTGTGCTGAAGGTGTTACGCTGACTGGATGAGGAGGTAGTAGAGGATGAGGAAGTGGAGTAGGAGGAGGAACAACAGGAGGCAAACTAAAGCGCCCTGCAATCCTCGGTGGTGGAAGGACATGCGCCAAACTGCTATCCGCATTAGGCCCAGACGCCACTGCATTTACCCAGTGTGCTGTTATGGAGATATAACATTCCTGACCGTGCTTACTGGTCCACGTATCCGTAGTGAGGTGCACCTTGCCACAGATGGCGTTGCGCAGTGCACACCTGATTTTGTCCCCCACTTGGTTGTGCAGGGAAGAGATGGCTCGCCTGGAAAAGTAGTGGCGGCTGGGCACGACATACTGTGGGACAGCCACCGCCATAAGGCTTTTAAAACTCTCCGTCTCCACCAGACAGAATGACAGCATTTCAAAGGCCAGAAATAAAAAAAATGCTGGCATTCAAGGCTAGCAATCGCGGGTGGGTAGGGGAGTACTTCCTCTTTCTCTCCAGTTTTTGTGAGATGGAGAGCTGAACGCTTCCGTGGGACATTGTGAAGATGCTTGGTGACCCAGGCCAGGTGGTGTTGTGGCTGGCAGATCCTCTGTTTGAGGTGTGGCAGGTGGCACTGTCGTTCCAGAGGTGGATGAAGAGGCCGAGACTGCAGCAGAAGAGGAAGCAGGAGGAGCCAGAGACTTTCTTGGTTTTTGAGGTGTCTACTCCACTGCAGCTCTTTCTTTGCACTTAAATGCTTAGTCATGCAGGTTGTGCTCAGGTTGAGAACTTTTATGCCTCACTTCAGGCTCTGATTGCACAGCTTGCAAACCACTCGTGCCTTGTCGTCAGCACATTGTCTGAAGAACTGCCTCGCCAGGGAACTCCTTGGAGCTGGCTTTGGTGTGCTCGGTCCCTTGCTGCGGTGGGCAGTAGCAGTCGTACTGTCTAGGGGACGGCCAGTCCGCTTTTGCACCCTGCTCCCTCTTCTGCTGTACTGGTGGCTCTGCGACAACCACCTCTTCCTCCAAACTACATAGGTCACTCGCACGACCTTGATTCCATGTGGGGTCAAGGATCTCATCGTCCTTTACCTTCATCTTCCACCCAGTCTTCACCCGAGCCCTCCTTGTCAGTCTGCACACTTTCGAAAAGCCCAGCAGTTGGCACCTGTGTACTCATCTTGAAACATAAGTGGTTGGGCATCAGTGCACTCAATCTCTTCCACTTCTGGGGCAGGGCTAGGTGGATGGCCCTGGGAAACCCTGCTAACAGAGTCATCAAAAAGCAGAAGAGACTGCTGCATGACTTGGGGCTCAGACTCCTTGGCTGATTTGCAAGGGGGTGAGGCGAAAGATTGATGGACATCGGCTGCAGGTGCCAACTCTGATCTTTCAGCAGGAGACTGGGTGGGAGACAATGTGAAGGAACTGGAGGCCCTGTCAGCAACTCAATCTACTATCACTTGTACTTGTTCTGGCCTCACCATTCGTAGAGCCGCATTCTGTCGCCTACTTGCACCTGAGGAAGGGGTTTCACTTGTGCGTGTAGCTGGCACAGATCGACCTTGTCCTCTCCCTGCAACAGGAGCTCCACCAGCAGCACCTCGACCTGGGCCACGTCCCTTATTTGACGCTCTCATATTTCTCTAATTTAGGATCTTGCCCTAAATGGGTGTTTAATTAATAGCTTATATGGAGGCTGGGTCACATGCTGCACTGGCCAATCACAGCCATGCCATTAGTAGGTGATGGCTTCTAAGGTCATACAGTTAACTGCTTGTTGATTGGCTGCTCTGCAGAAATCGCCGAACCCGAACTTTTACTGAAATGTTTGGGTTCGGGTCCAGGGTCCAAAAATCCTAAAGTTCGGTATGAACCCTAGTGGAAACCTAATGAAAAATTCCCTATGTGGAACAGTGCGACTAATTGACGCTCAGGAGACTTGAACACATAAGTGACAAGGGTTGGCTAGAATTAGGTATTTGACAAATATCTTCGCCACCCACTACTGCCAACAGGGGAATGTATTTGTGCTCAACTACTGAACAATAACCTCAACAACGCTCAGGTGGGGGTGATATTGGCACATCACTTGACATATACTGAGCTCAGGGGGTAACGGCACTAGTGATGAACGTGTGCATAATAACATTGCGGCCAAAACCACTCCCTCTATGAAGGGGGGGGGGGGGGAAATAAAACTGGATTGGCACAGTGAAATATCGAGTCCACTAATGAAATCCACATAAGTATCCCACACAAATTATTGGTTTTTAGGAACTTAACATGTGGATAAACACTGGGGATGATTCCCTAAACAACTGCCTGGTGGCTGATATTAAGCACAGATGAAGGGATACAAACCCCAAAAATAAAGGACTTGAGAGCTAATCAAATGGCTCAGCTTCATCTAAAGCAGCACTTGTCAGCACATTACAGCTCATCATCTCATGTCAGTTGGTAAGCTCAACGCGTTTCATCTACATTAGATTCATCACTGGCTGTGAAACATGTGAATATTGTTGTACATCAGCTGTCCCACCGGCGTGGTGACAGCCTCCGGCGCTAGTTCGGCCGTCTACATATTTTTACACACGATTATCGTCCAACATAAATTATTAGCAATTAAATTGTAACAATTATCTGCTCATCTAAATGCACCATTAGAAAAAAGGTTCAGCTTTAGGCTGGGGCTACAACATGTGTTTGTGTGACAGCAAGTCTCGGAAAAATTAGTGCAACTAAAAACATTTCTGCAAGTTGCTGTCACGCTACCTTTTAAGAGCTGTGATTTGGCTGTAAAAACATGGTCAAGTGGCACTCAACTTGCATTGAGGTCTATGATGTAAAAGCCACGTGCAACTTGTGACCACAAATCCAACAGTGTTAGATTCTTTGAGACTGTGATGTTGCATAGCAACTGCATTGTCAATCATTAGATGTGATGTCATGCAACACATGTAGCCCTGGCCCAATTTCTCCCCAAAATAGCACTGCTGTTAAAGGGGTTTTCACATTTCATCAAATGGCATTTATCATGTAGAGAAAGTTAATACAAAGCACTTACTAATATATTGTGACGGCCCATATTGCCTTCTTTGCTGGCTTCATTCATTCTTCCACTGCATCATACACTTCTCATTTGCAAGGGTTACGACCACCATGCAATACAGCAGTGGCGGTCGTGCTTGTGCACTATAGGAAAAAGCACCAACAAACCTATGTATGCTCCCAGGCACCAGAGAGGCTGGCACCTTTGTGATTGAAACAAACAATCAAGCCAGCAAAGGACAACCACAATACATTATTAAGTGCCTTGTATTATCTCTGTCTACATGATAAATAGCATTTGTTGAAGTGAGACAACCCTTTTAACCATTGACAGAGCTACAATACTAGACATATCCCATGAGGAAGAGTGGCACTGTTTCAGGAAATATATATTTTTTTTCCAATCCTGTACAACCTCTTTAAAGGGGTTTTCGAGGATTTAGTCCCTTTATAATTAGCCCCCCTAGAGTGTGGTACCTAGTGAAACAATGATACTCACCTGCTCCTTGCCACTCTGGTTCAGCACTCTGGTTCCGTTTGGCAATTATTCAGTCCCTGGCTTGTTTTCTTTTGGCTGGGGTACAGATGGGGTCACGTGTAACTCTGCAGGGGATTACTCGACTTAGTAATGAAGTGTTCTAAAGGGGCAGGAACACATGACTTCTAAGGCCAGTTATTGGTTAATATACCTGCAGGATGTGCTGGTAGTTAGGGAAACTGATTTCCACTGGTCCTTTAATTTTAATGGAGATATCTTTCTCCCAATGAAATATAGTTTGTTGAAATGGATCATTAGCTTGGAAGTTTAGCAATCTGTAACAAAGCATGATGCCCCTAGACATCTCAGTACTGTTGGATGGCCACTTTCTCGGCTGGAGGGATGAAAATTAGGTAGAGAGCAGGAATTAGGTAGAGAGCAGGAAGTTAATGCATGCATGATTTGGAGGTATTTGAAGAAGAATCAACACACAACACACTAACGCTTCTGTTAGATAAAGGCTGATAGTGCTATGGGAAACTAGTTAGGCTGGTTCACATGATGTTTTTGCTATCGTTTAACATATACACTGAACAAAAATATAAATGCAACACTTTGGGTTTTGCTCCCATTTTGCATGAGCTGAATTCAAAGATCTGAAACATTTTCTACATACACAAAAGACCCATTACTCTCAAATATTGTTAACAAATCTGTCTAAATCTGTGTTAGTGAGCACTTCTTCTTTGCCAAGATAATCCATCCCACCTCACATGTGTGGCATATCAAGGTGCTGATTAGACAGCATGAATATTGCACAGGTGTGCCTTAGACTGCCCATAATAAAAGACCACACTGAAATGTGCAGTTTGATCACACAGCACAATGCCATAGATGTTGCAACATTTGAGGGAGCGTGCAATTGGCATGCTGACTGCAGGAATGTCTACCAGAGCTGTTGCCCATGCAATGGATGTTCATTTCTCTACCATATGCCGTCTCCAAAGGCGTTTCAGAGAATTTTGCAGTAAATTCAACCGGCCTCACAACCGCAGACCACGTCTAACCACACCAGCCCAAGACCTCCACATCCAACATGTTCAACTCCATGATCGTCTGAGACCAGCCAACCGGACAGCTGCAGCAACAATCGGTTTGCATAACCAAAGAATTTATGCACAAACTGTCAGAAACCGTCTCAGGGAAGATCTCCTGCATGCTCGTCGTCCTCATCGGGGTCTAGACCTGACTGCAGTTCGTGGTTGTAACTGACTTGAGTGGGCAAATGCTAATATTCGATGGCGTCTGGCACGTTGGAGAGGCGTTCTGTTCACAGATGAATCCCGGTTTTCACTGTTCAAGGCAGATGGCAGCATGTGCTGCGTCGTGTGGGTGAGTGGTTTGCTGACATCAACGTTGTGGATCGAGTGGCCCATAGTGGCGGTGGCGTTATGGTATGGGGAGGCATATGTTATGGACAACGAACACAGGTGCATTTTATTCATGGAATTTTGAATGCACAGAGATACCATGACGAGATCCTGAGGCCCATTGTTGTGCCATTCATCCACGACCATCACTTCATGTTACAGCATGATAATGCGAGGCCCCATATTGCAAGGATCTGTACACAATTCCTGGAAGTTGAAAACATCCGAGTTCTTGCATGGCCAGCATACTGACCGGATATGTCACCCATTGAGCATGTTTGGGATGCTCTCGATCAGCGTATACGACAGCGTGTTCCAATTCCTGCCAATATTCTGCAACTTCTCACAACTATTGAAGAGGAGTGGACAAACATTCCACAGACCACAATGAACAACCTGATCAACTCTATGGGACGGAGATGTGTTGCACTGCGTGAGGCAAATAGTGGCCCCGCCAGATACTGAGTGGTCTTCTGACCCCCCCCCCCCCCTTGTAAGGCAAAACCGTGCACATTTCAGAGTGGTCTTTTATTATGGGCAGTCTAAGGCACACCTGTGCAATATTCATGCTGTCTAATCAGCACCTTGATATGCCACACCTGTGTGGTGGGATGGATTATCTCAGCAAAGGAGAAGTGCTCACTAGCACAGATTTAGACAGATTTGTGAACAATATTTGAGAGTAATGGGTCTTTTGTGTATGTAGAAAATGTATTTTTGTTCAGTGTACATTGGAAGAAAAAAACATACCACGCTTTTGTATTCTGCAGAGTCTGGTAAAAAAAACATATACTCTAACGTATACGTTTTTATTTTACAATGGAATTCTATGGTGAGTCAGTCACTGATGTATGGTATCAGTCTAAAGGCATCCGTTAGCAATTATGATTTTTATATATGTTAAACGGATGACAAAAACGTGATGTGAACCCACCCTTAGTACCGCCACTCACAAACAATTAAAAAAAAAGTAAAAATAGTATCTGCACTTTCTGATTACAACTGACACCACAGCAAGACTACAGCTCAAGCGCTACCACCTGTGTGACCCTAGGTTGCGCTGTACAACAGATACAAGATACAAAGTCTGAGCACTTGATAGTTCTGTCGGTTTTACAGTTGACTCTTGCAATGCAGGCATTAGATTGACATAACTGTACCCAATAGTCCTGGGCAACCTATAAAGTTACTACTATTTTTCCGTATTTGTAGATGTCCTTTCTGGGAATGTTAAATTTAGCTGTTAGTTGCGTAAGAGGAGGTAAAGAGCTACATTTACATCATTTGGTGTTACTGGTGGTAGATATTTTGGCTTGGGGACTATGTGGACCCTTCCAATTAGATCTTTCTTTCTCTGGATCATGAGGTAAAAGTCCAGTGAATACATCAATGAGGAATACCTGTAGTTGATCATCTGATACTGACTCTTACTCTTAATGTTTCAGCTGGAGCAGTTCTCCAGGTCTGCTAGTTTGATGGCCACTATGCCATCTACCGCAGCATTTTGGCCATCCACCAGACTATTACAGGCCATGCCTCCCAGCACCATTTTGAGTTGAGACTATGCTGAAAAAGGTGATTTTAGCAGGAGCTGGTGGTCTAAGCAGAGATGAGGGATCAGGAGAAGTTAGGAAAGAATTTGTAGTCTGTAAATCTACCTGTGAGCCACTATTAAGAATGCCAAACACGGAGCTTCGTGTCTAAGTACCATTCTGGCCTGCATCAAACCAAACCCCATGTTGTATTATTAAGCTGGTCATTAGATGTAATCTGAGGTTTATGATGCATATAAGCAGTGGATCAGATGTTTTTTTTTTATAAGAGCAAGCACAGGAATATTTCATTTTTTGCATCTGATGATCTTTGTATGTAACTGTATATACATTTCCACACGACAGATCATTCAGATTGTTATGCATGTGTCATCAATTTAGTCAATGATGAATTATGTGGGCAATGCTCATTGTTGATTGTTTTGCTCATTTACATACACCAATTATCATAACTGCTTGTAATTATTCGGCTGGGGGAGATGATTACTTTGTGTAAGTGGACATTTATATTGTTTTAGCATAATGATGGTAAAGTTTCTCTTGTGGTGAAACATTACTATTGACTTGTATTATTGATTTGATGATCAATGTATTTATATGTATTTTTATTAAAGAACCACTCCCATGGTCTTTTTTTTCAAATACATATTAAACCTCCTTTTCTAATAGTTACATTTTAGATGCTTAGTTTATACAGAAATTCACATCTTCATTTTCAGAAGGACTAACCATTCCGTCCTTATATTTATGCTTTAGCAGGAAGCCAGTTTGTGCCCTTCCGGTGCAGATGGAAACTACAAGCAGAGACTGAAGGAAGATTGTCATCTGCTGTATCTCCGCCCCTCAGCAGCTCTTCATTCCTCCATCTACAGCCCCCACAACCTCCTCCCCAGCACAGAATGCTTGGAATCCCTAATGTGCAAGGACCTTTTCACATCACATGGTCACATGACCAGATCAAGTCACATGGATTACACATAGCAAAAAAAATTAACAAACAGCAAATGCATAGATCTATGTTAGCTATTCCATAAGCCCCTTTATATTAGGAAATTAAACATAATTTAACCCCTTGATGACCTTCGCCATACATGGCATCCAGTAAGCACAGTAGCCACCGGGTTTTAGCTGTTTCAAACAGCAGAGACCTGGGCCAAATGTATACAATCAGCCATAAGGCTGATCACATATATTTAACCCCTCAGATGCCATAGTCAAATGTGACCATTGCATCTGAGTGGGGCAGACACGGGAGCCACGTGCTCCTGCGCCCATAACAGTGCTCCCTGGCTGAGACCTAAAAAAATTCCAAATGGCCATCTCCATTTTTGTCACTTCACCTACCCCCAAACATTTTTATAAAAAGTAATTAAAAGTCACACACATTTCAAAATGGTAGAGCTCCTTACCATACCATAACTACAAAAAAGTTATAGGGGTCAGAATATGGCTATGAAATTAAAGTAACAGGTTAAATTTACTGCATACATAGTGAACTTTGTAAAAAAAAAACTAAACAAAAAAAACAAAAACATTTCCACCCCTTTAGGAACTTTTTTCCAGCTCCCCACTACATAATATGCAATATTAAATAGTGCCATTAGAAAGTATAACTTGTCCCACACAAAAACAAGCCCTCATAAGGCTATGTGAAGAAAAAAAATAAAAACGTTATGGCTCTAGGAAGTCAGGGAGTGAAAAACAAAAATGCAAAAACAGAAAATTGCAAGGTCATCCAGGGGTTAGTCAAATAAGTATTTTGATATTTGGAAGTCTGAAAACAGAGGTCATAAAAAGTGATGAGAATATAGACTACAGGAGGAGGATCAGTGGGTGGAAATCACGTTATGGAGAAAACACCCAACCTCATTTACACTCTTCCCCTTAGGATAGCAGTATTCTGAGACATGTAGGCAAGACTGCAGCAACATGGGAAGGCATTTTGACACAGAAACAGCCATTGTTACTGAAACTAGCAGAGCGAAAAGGCAGATAAAGATGGTGAACCAGCACAGAGAAAGGAGACTTGCAGCAAGGATAAAGCAACTGTAAGAACTGTTTTGACATACTGTCACGGTGGGGAGTGGGGGAAACTCTAGTGGAGTATAGTGGAAACTGTTACTAGGCCAGACAACAATGAAGGGAGCAGGCCACAACCTACAGCCACCCTAATCCTGACCCTGATCTCCTGACTGCATGAGCAAACCCTGAAGGTGGGAGGGCTCATGCACTGGAACCTGGATCCTGCTGACCCTGACGGCCCCTGGCATAGGGGTCAGGAATAGGAGACAACCAATTCCTCAGGGACTCAGACGAACCTGAGTCTCCAGCTGCCTAGTAACAGGTGGAAGGGAAGTAACCATATGCAGCATCTAGATCAACAGGTAAGAACACCGGAAAACTCAATTACCTGCCGCTGCCACCACGACTGGAACTCGAGCATAAGTACAGGTGCCCACACACCACACAGGACACCGTACAGACAACACAGACACACAGCTATCCAGCACTCCTGATACTGCCTGGACCCCATGCCGCAAGGAGCACGGCAGCCCCATGCAGCATTGCATACAGACTAATGGTTAACCCCCCCGGGAAACCAGCCCCCTCATGGAGGTATCAACATACAGGGTAATGTATAGCATATATGCAGGGATCAATATATGCCAACAACAGCCCAGACATGTAACAACCAACAAAACTCTACACACACCCAGAACATAAACCCACACCACACATACAAGTAAAGGTAAAGGTACAAGGAGGGTACAAAATGGAGGACAATTTATGTTCCATAAGGTGGCCCTCAAGGACTGGGCTGGAACACCCAGGCAAGGAGCAAAGCTCCAACACCAAGCAAGACTGTAGTACAACTGCACTCAGCCAGCAAGTCACAGGTTTATATGAAGCTTGCGGCCACACCCTGGAATCCCCGCTAGCAAGAAGATTAACCTCTTGCTCACCAAACAGCAGGGAGGCAGACCTTAAAGGTGAAGTACATGTGCAAACTACATGTTGCCCCTGGCAACCAGCCTGCATGGCAACCCCATCACGGTCAAATACAAATATGACCGTGACACATACTTGTAGACATATCTTTAGGTTTAGAGAAAAATAAAATAATGGGATTGCTTCTTTAATTATGTAGTGCTATCAGCTTGTGTAGCACTTCACAAACACACAGACAAATAAGAGAAATTGGGTAAGAGACCTGACCATACAAGCTAATCATGCTTAACTTGATAGAAGCTCTGTGGTTCCAATATGATGGCCTTGGTCCATTCTAAATGTATAAATCCAAAATGTTATGGTCCAGCGCCAAGAATGTAAAAGTTGTTAACGTTCATTGTATTAAAAATATATTCTTGGCATGAACAAACAACAACTAGGGTAATATCTACAGATGAGCGAATTTTTCAAAAATTAGAATCGTTGGTTCGCCGAATTTTTGGGGAAAAATGATATTCGATCCAAATATATTTACGGCGAATTACATAAAAAATGGCTATTTCCTGGTTGCTGAAAGCCTTTATAGTCGTGTAGAACACTGTGCCTTGCAGTAATACGCATAGGGAGTCTGCTTTGGTAGTGAAATAATACTGTGAGTCAGTATGATATGCAGATGACAGGCGTCACTCTTAGAATCAATGCATACTTCACTTATTTGGGCAGTTACAGGGCCAAAACTGACCAAATAACTCAAGTATGAACTCAGCCTTACAGGTCAATCTTAGCGCCAAGAAGAAGCACACTCCTTTTACACCCTCGCCAGCTGATTCCACATCGATGTCAACAGAACCTGTTCTATTAAACACGTATACAAGTAGAGACTCTCTGACATAGTGCAGATGGTGTAAGTAGTAAGTTTGTGTTGACGTCACTGATTAATTTGCCCTTCCTCTCATCCGTCAGAACAATAACCCACAAAAAATGGATCCTGTCTGTGGAGCATACGCCTTCACTCCATCAGCATTTGCTCAATAATCCATCAGTATTGCTAAAGCCAAAAAAACAGGAGTGGATGTAAAACAGAGATGACACGTGAATGGAATATTTGCATGTCTTCTGTGTTTTGTACCCACTCCTGCTTTTGGCTACCAAATCATAAGCCAATTCTGATGGGCCCACACAGGCCTTGCAGCTGCTACACAGACAGGATCCGTGTGTGTCTCATTTTTTCTTCCTTCTGACAGATCAGAAGAAAGGTCAAATAAATGATGATGTCAGCCAGGTCGAAAGCCAAATTAGTGGACCAGTCATGAAGTGGGGAGGGTGGGAACAGCATGAAAAATCCACAGAGTGGACCTATAACATAGTGGTGAGGTGGAAGCATCCCGAGGAGACCACAGATTGGCAAGGTGACGTAGTGTGGAGATGTCAGCAGCATGAGGACACCACAGAGTGGCAAGGTGACATAGTGTGGATATGGCAGAAACAGGAGGAGACCACAGAGTGGCAAGGTGATATAGTATGGAGATGGCAGCAGCAGCAGAAGGACACCACAGAGTGGCAAGGTGACATAGTGTGGAGATAGCAGCAGCATGAGGACACCACAGAGTGGCAATGTGACATAGTGTGGAGATGACAGAAGCTGGAGGAGACCACTGAGTGGAAAGATGATATAGTGTGGATAAGGCAGCAGCAGGAGGAGACCATATAGTGGCAAGGTGACATAGTATAGAGGTGGCAGCAGCATCCGGAGACCACAGAGTGGCAAGGTGACATAGTGTGGATATGGCAGCAGCAGGAGGAGACCACAGAGTGGCAAGGTGACATAGTTTAGAGGTGGCGGCAGAATCCAGAGACCACAGAGTGGCAAGGTGACATAGGGTGGAGATGGCAGCAGCATGAGGACACTACAGAGTGTCAAGGTGACATAGTGTGGATATGACAGCAGCAGGTGTAGACCACAGAGTGTCAAGGTGACATAATGGGGAGATGTCAGCAACAGCAAGATACCCTAGAGTGGCAAGGTGACATACTGTGTATATGGCAGCAGCATGAGGACACCACAGAGTAGCAAGGTGACATAGCATGGCGATGGCAGCAGCATGAGGACACCGCAGAGTGGCAAGTTGACATAGTGTGGAGATGGCAGCAGCATGAGGACACCACAGAGTGGCAAGTTGACATAGTGTGGAGATGGCAGCAGCATGAGGACACCACAGAGTGGCAAGGTGACATAGTGTGGAAATGGCAGCAGCAGCAGGATACCAAAGAGTGGCAAGGTGACGGCAGCATCCGGAGACAACAGAGTGGCAATGTGACATAGTGTGAATATGGCAGCATCAGGAGGAGACCACAGTGGCAAGGTGACATAGTGTTGAGATGGCAGCAGTATGAGGACACTACGGAGTGACAAGGTGACATAATGTGGAGATAGCAGCAGCAGGATACCACAGAGTGGCAAGGTGACATAATGTGGAGATGGCAGTAGAAGCAGCAGCATCAGGATGATACCACAGAGTGGCAAGGTGACATAGTCTGGAGATGGCAGCAGCAGCTGCATCAGGAGACCACAAAGTAACCCGGTAACAGAGTAGGGTGGTGGGTAGCAATACCAGTACACGCTGATGAAGGTCGGTGCAAGAAGGAGCACTTGGCATCAGATGTGTGGCATCAGGCAGGTGGCAGCATCAGAGTAGTAGCTGAGTCAGGTAGTCAGAAGAAACCAGTCTCGTTTATCAAAGTGTTGGTGTGGCACCATTGATGATCTAGTCTGATGCATCAGGAATTGGTGGTTGGAAATTATGGCTGATCCATGCCTGATTCACCTTGACAAAGGTCAGTCTCTTCACATTTTGGCTGCCGCTGCACTAAACACCCGATCTAATGCCACACTACAGGTCAGGCAGGACAGCTTTTCCACGGCAAACTCTGCTAGTTGCGGCCACAAATCCAGTTTGGCTACCCAGTAGTCCAGCAGATCTTCAATGTTGGGTGACAGGGTGCTGTCCAAGTATGCCACCACCTGCTGGTTCAGGCAGGTCCTGCTCTAGGTCTACCTACTGCTGCTGGTGAGTAGTTTCTTCACTATGCAGTTGAAGAAAGATACTTATCAACAACTGTAAACTCAGGCTGCTGCCGATGGAGTGGTACTGCTTCTGCCACCCCACCCCTCCCTAGCAGCCATGGCAGTAGAATGTGAGTGCAGAGGGTCCCCCCGGTCAGACCTGCGATGGGTGTAAAAGAAAGGCCCCCATTCTGGACCGGTAGCGAGAGTCCAACAAGGTGTAGAGCCAGAAGTCATCCCTCTGCCGAATGAGGACAATTCGGCTGTCACTACACAAACAAGTGAGCATGGATCGTGCCATTTGTGCAAGTGACTTGGAGGGATACCCTTCCTCCATCTACACTGCATACTGCCACGGTGTGTCCGGGTCATCTATCTCGTCTTCCTCATCGCCCTGTTGCTCCTCTGGCTGCTCCTGCTCCTCCTGTGCTGTCAGCTGAGTAGACAAACCATTTGGCTACACATTGCCTGTGCTCCAATGTCCTCCTCCCCCTTCTCTTCCAGTTCAGCCACCACAGAGCTCATGTGGCCATGAGATCAAGGCGCTACGTCTCATGTCCCCTAACCAGCTATTGTTACTGTCACAGTCTGTGAGAAAATCAAAAGTTCTATACCATTCCAAATAGTCCAAGCTGTTCTAAAGCATCCTAATTACCCTGATTAATTGGGAACAGCTGTTTTAATCTACTCAACAGGTGAAAAACAGCAGCTCTCTGCAGTTGGCTTGTGGACAGTCATGGCTAAGACAAAGGAGCTCAGTGAGGACCTGCGGCTGCGCATTGTGGCTGCTAACTAGTCAGGAAAGTGCTACAAGGACATTTCTAAATGTTTTCATGTTCCAGTGGCTACATTGCAAAGTATTATTAAAAAATACAAGATGTTTCGCACTGTGGAAAATTTCAGAGGACGTGGTTGGAAGCCAAAAGTGACACCTGTGCTGGCCAGGAGGATAGTTAGAGAGGTGAAAAAGAATCCAAGGATCACCACCAAGGCCATCCTGGTGAATCTGGGCTCTGCTGGTGGCAATGTCTCAAGGCAGACAATCCAACGGACAATGCACACTGCTGGGTTCCACGGATGCAGACCAAGGAGGACACCACTTCTCCAGATAAGGCACACAAAAGCTTGCTTGGCCTTTGCAAACTCATCTGGACAAAGAAGAAGACGTGTGGTCTTCTGTGTTATGGTTAGATGAAACAAAAATTTAATTGTTTGGTCACAATTATGTTTTCTTTATTTGGCGTAAAAAAAAGGAGAAGCCTTCAACCCAAAGAACACCATCCCCACTGTCAAACATGGTGGTGGGAACCTAATGCTTTGGGGGTGTTTTTCAGCGAAAGGACCAGGGAACCTAATCACAATAAACGGCACCACGAAAAAAGAACAATATATGAGGATTCTCAATGACAACATCAGGCAGTCTGCAGAGAAACTTGGCCTTGGACACTCGTGGACATTTCAGCATGACAATGACCCAAAACACACAGCAAAAGTGGTGAAGAAATGGTTGGGAGACAACAACATTAACACTTTGGAGTGGCCCAGCCAGAGTCCAGACTTGAATCCAATTGAGAATCTGTGGATGGAGCTAAAGATCAGAGTGATGGCAAGAATACACTCGAACCTGAAAGATTTGGAGCTCATTGCTAAAGATGAATGGGCAAAAATACCTGTGGAGACATGCAAAAAGCTGGTCTGCAATTATCGGAAGCGTTTGATTGCTGTAATAGCCAATAAAGGCTTTTCTATTGATTATTGAGAAGGGTATGAATAATTTTGGACTGGAGACTTTTTGCTCAAATGTAAATAAAAGCTGAGAAATGTTTTTTCCCCCCACAATAATGCCTCTTATACAACGTCTTATTATCTTTTGGGAGACACCTATGTCATTTCCCATCAAAAAATGACTTGCTGGTTGAATAAAAGCAACTTTAAGTCAAAATTTGCCAATGGGATGAATAATGATGGGAAGCACTGTACATGTGCTGTAATCCAGGTTGTAGTATTGTATCGATCGCTTGAACATACACTGATTTTTATCAACTCCTGTAGTTTGATATATATCTCTATGGTGTGGCTATCTCATTATTCTACGGATATTTCTCTACAGAACTAATGAGGAAAACACTGGTTGAAGAGCTGTAATAGTTTTAAATGTGTAACTGGAAGGTGAATCTAACAGCTGTCATAAATTCTACCTAAATACAGCTAGGGTTTAGCGCCAATTAGAATTTTGTGTGAAGAGAAGAGATGACTTTGTGTTTAGATGACTGTATGTGCTAATCACACGCACTCTATAATTACAGCCTTTGATACATTCCATTCTAGAAGAAAGTTATCATGTCCCCTAGTATTTTCTGTATATATGTGTTAAATATAATGCTCCTGTCAAGTTTGATAAGGCAATTATCACATTATCAACCTTGAAAAGACAGCAATTTATTTAACACATCTTTACTTGCTATATTAATTCCTGAAATCCTGTCTGTCAATCATTTGTCACACTGCACTTGTTTCTGGATTGGCTTTTCATACATGTTCAGATGACTCCTTTATTTCCTAATTATTGACAGTTGTCTCTCCCCACTCATGTCACCTCTGCCCGACTACTTGTACTAATTCTACAATTTTTGCTTTTTTCTTATTTCTTTGTCCGGCTCACAGAGGAGGCCGCACACGCTCAGTTTCATCCTTCAACTGCCGCTTTAGCTGTGATAGGGGGGTCTAAGACACTCCCCTTTTGCTGTCAGCCTGATCTAGCACAGCAATGAATGTTAAGATCTATGGACCCATGTGAGGTATGGAGCTGGTTCTAGCTTTGTTAGAAAGAGATTGGCAAATCTGCGGTCAAATTCCAGTATAGGAGGAGAATACTAAAATCCCCAGATCCCGCATATGCCATCTGGGGTTCTCTCACTTCATCAAATGGTATTTATCATGTAGACAGAGTTAATACAAGACACTTACTAATGTATTGTGAGGCAATATGGAGAATCACAATACATTAGCAAGTGCCTTGTATTAACATGGTCTACCTGATAAATGCCATTTGCTGAATTGAAACAACCCCTTTAAGGGTCCATCAGGTTTCCAGAATGAATACCAGAATTCTGCTGGAAAAAATACCACTGCACGGAGTAATATTTTGTCTTTTTCTTTTCTTTTTTGCCAGAATCTACAACAAAGACTTCTGCCAGAACCTCTGCTACAGATAAGATCCTAGGCTTGCAGCCAAATACCTAAGTATCTTATCAACTAGAGGGACAAAAGGATTGGGTACCGTATACACAACTCAACCTTCTGGCTGCTTTCAGAAAGACGAGGCTATATCTACAAAGCTCCAATTGCATACATCAAATGTATATACCCTACAGACCTAATGGATGCCAGAAGAGTTTCCTTTTGACATTCGCCAGACAGGTGTATGTCCGTCTACTTTTATTTTAATTATATGCTGTATAATCCTCTCTGCAGCACCATATTCTTTGAAATGCCTTATTAATACAGCATCTAATGCAGGGATGCCTAAACTGCGGCCCTTCAGCTGTTGCAAAACTACAACTCCCTGCATGGCTGGACAGCCTACAGCTATCAGCGTACAGCAAGGCATGATGGGAGTTGTAGTTTTACAACAGCTGGAGGGCCACAGGTTGAGCATCCCTGATCTAATGGAACATGTTGCATACAATTCCTTTGCTTTTAGATTTATTATGACTCTGTGAGAAAAATCACGTAGCAGTCTTTCTTGAGTGGAAATAAAAGGGAACCATATTCCCAACATTTTTCTTCCGGTACTACACAGGGCAAAATACCCTTCAGTGATGAATATAGTTTTTTGGACTACAAGACACCGATTTTTATAAAAAATGCAAAAAAAGTTTCTAAAAAGGGCCTGCATCTTATAGTTCACAGTCAGAGGGCTCATACAGAGTGCTCAGACCCCCTGGCTGCTTCCTTCAATGAATCGGCAGAGTGCTCATACAGAGTGCTCAGACCCTTTAACTGCTTTCGGCAATGATACGGCAGAGTGCTCATACAGAGTGCTCAGACCCCGTGACTGCTTTCTTCAATGATCTGGCAGAGTGCTCATACAGAGTGCTCAGACCCCCTGCTCAGACCCCCTTTAATGATCCGGCAGAGTGCTCATATAATGCTCCTGTCAAGTTTGATAAGGCAATTATCACATTATCAACCTTGAAAAGACAGCAATTTATTTAACACATCTTTACTTGCTATATTAATTCCTGAAATCCTGTCTGTCAATCATTTGTCACACTGCACTTGTTTCTGGATTGGTTTTTCATACATGTTCAGTTGACTCCTTTATTTCCTAATTATTGACAGTTGTCTCTCCCCACTCATGTCACCTCTGCCCGACTACTGCCATCACGTTTAAAGGGGTTGTCCCACGAAAAATATTCTACAATTTTTGTTTTTTTCTTATTTCTTTGTCCGGCTCACAGAGGAGGCCGCACATGCTTTCGTCAATGACACATGCTTTTGTCAATGATACGGCAGATTGCTCATACAGAGTGCTCAGACCCCCTGACTGCTTTCTTCAATGATCTGGCAGAGTGCTCATACAGAGTGCTCATACAGAGTGCTCAGACCCCCTGACAGCTTTCTTCAATGATCTGGCAGAGTGCTCATACAGAGTGCTCAGAACCCCTGACTGCTTTCTTCAATGATCTGGCAGAGTGCTCATACAGAGTGCTCAGACCCCTGGCTGCTTTCTTCAATGATCCAGCAGAGTCCTCATACAGCACTCTGCTGGATCAATGAGAGAGTCTACACACTACTGTCTCCCTGCCGGACACCAATCTGTGTGCTCAGTGCAGGCAGGAAAGGACTGTGAAAAACATGGCCCTCACAATCTTGAAGGTCTCAAAGCTGCAAGCACCAACTAACTACAGCTTGAGGACATTTTATGATGTCATGAGTGGGAGGAGCCAGACCAGGAACAGTGTACGGAACAATGAGTTTTTACTAAACATAATACAGTGTTTATGTATGCAGCAGGGTTGTGTGTGTATTGTGGGTGGACTTATAGGAAGGGGGACAGTGCCATAAAGGGGTGACAGCTGGGAGTAGGGCAGTGTCAGATGTGTATGCAGCAGAGCTGTGTGTATATATGTCAGCTGTGTATGTGTGTATATATACTGTATATAGCTCAAAAAAAGAATACCGAGATAAGAGCCGCACATCTAAAAAATATATCAAATTTATTTAAAGCAACAGACAAGACAGGAATCAATTTAAAATCATTGTATACAAAAAATCAAGGCCATGTGAATCAATCATATACACATGACACCCTGGCTCACCGCAACAACATGAACATGCCCCCACATAAATGAATATACTATGAATTAAAGTGCATCAAATCCATCAACAAAGATGGAGCTCTAAAATACTTATCATTTAGATGACATAGTAGGGGTATGCGTGGTGGTCAGGAATAGTGATGAGCGGGAGGTGCCATATTCGATTTCGCAACATTTCGCGAATACTCGATTGACTATTCGTATTATATTCGTCGAAATCGAATATTCGTAATTATTTCGTTTATCGCGAATAATATGTGATTAAATTAATCGTGGGATTTTTTTTTTCCTGTATAAGGCAATGTTCGTATGAATATGGCTAGGCTAATATGTGTATTTTACGACTATTCTTAATATTGCTCTAACTTCGTCTTTTAGAATATTCGTAACATTCTAAAAGACGAAGTTAGAGCATTATTAAGAATATTTGTAAAATACACATATAGATTGTAATTTAGCTAATAAAGTGCTATAATCTTTTTTTTTTTTAGTCTAATTTTTTTTGCCTCTTCTGAACTTCAGTTTTGGAAAATATATACACTATAAAAACAATTACTATAGCACTATATTAGCTAAATTGCAGTCTATGTGTATTTTACGAATTTTCGTAATATTGCTCTAACTTCGTCTTTTAGAATATTACGAATATTCTAAAAGACGAAGTTAGAGCAATATTGCCAATATTTGTAAAATACACATATAGACTATAATTTATGTGTACTGTTATTCCACTTTGGCATACTGCTCCCCGACAAGTGTCCCCGTAACCATGGGAACGCCTGTGTGTTAGAATATACCATCGGATCTGAGCTTTCACGATCTCAGGGAAAACCCAGATCCGATGGTATTTTCTAACCCACAAGCGTTCCAAAATTCTAAATAACAAATATATTCACTATATTGCTATGTATTCATTATTTAGAATATTGGTCATTTTATTTTCCATATGAAAACATGATTCCCCCCTGCTTAAGTTGCTTGTGGGTCAATGGCTTATTGACCCACAAGCAAGAAGCAGGGAGAAATAATATTTTCAGATGAAAAACGAATATTCGATTTCGCAAATATATAGAACTATATTCTAACTATTCGCAAAATCTCGAAGTTACGATATTCGAGAAAAAAAATTCGCAATTCGAATATTCACACTCAACACTAGTCAGGAAGAAAGTCCAACGCATATCGCCAGGCACTGCTGGCTTCCTCAGGGGTGCCTGTTCCTAAATGCCACATGGACTAATATACATATGCATAATAGTCAAGAGTATTCATTATCACCTGTGCCATAGGCGTTCCATGTGCTATGCTTAAACACAGCACATGGAACGCCTATGGCACAGGTGACAATGAATACTCTTGATCAGGGGCGTAGCTAAAGGCTCATGGTTCCTGGTCTAAAGGTTCCGCTTGGGCCCCCCCCCTTCCCTCAGTGTTTTGTGGCTAGGGAAGCACATAGCCTTCATGATGCCTGCGGCAACAATTTAAACAATAGACCACCGCCCCCAACCCCTTCCATGCCAAATTCTTGACCAAAGCCCTTCTCTCCAGCCAGAGCTATAACTTGACCAGCATGCACTTTCTATAATACTGGTGTCTTCTTATGGGGCGCAAGGGTCTTTGGGCCCCCTCAGGCTCCTGGGCCCGGTAGCGACTGCTACCTCTGCACCCTCTATAGCTACGCCCCTGCTCTTGATTATTATGCATATATATATATATATATATATATTAGTCCATGTTTCATTTAGGAACAGGCACCCCTGAGAAAGCCAGCAGAGCCTGGCGATACGCGTTGGGCTTTCTTCCTGACCACCACGCATACCCCCACTATGTCATCTAAATGATAAGTATTTTAGTCCTCCATCTTTGTTGATGGATTTCATGCACTTTAATTCATAGTATATTCATTCATGTGGGGGCATGTTCATGTTGTTGCGGTGAGCCAGGGTGTAGTGTATATGATTGATTCACATGGCCTTGATTTTTTGTATACAATGATTTTAAATTGATTCCTGTTGTGTCTGTTGCTTTAAATAAATTTGATATATTTTTTAGATGTGCGGCTCTTACCTCGGTATTCTTTTTTTTTTTTTTTTTAGCTCTATTGTGTATTTAATTCCGCGTGCAGGCACTCTCATTCTATTTTGTATGTGCCCCCGTTCTTTGAATCATATGTATATATACTGTATGTTAGCTGTGTATGCAGCAGAGCTACTGTATGTGTGTATGTATCAGCTGTGCATGCTGTATGTGTATATAATAGCTGTGTGTATGTATAATGTGTATACTACACTGCTCTGTGCATGTGTCTGTATAATGTGCATAGTGCAGGGCTGTTTGTATATAATATGTGTACTGCAGAGCTGTGTATTTTTATAATGTTATGATCATGGAAAATAAAATAAAAATCGGAACAAGCATGATGGGACACTACAGAACAAGGACAGGAGACATATTTAATTGGATAGGTACCTTTAATGAGGTGGCCACATGCTCCATTGCTGTTTGTTACAATGGTTAGCACATGACACAGTGACAAAAACTATTAATCCCCTCTACTTTATTAAACTTTTTCTGATAGTTTAAGTAGAAAATATATTTTTTTCTCATTTTCTGTCGTCTAAACCTGGGGTCCATCTTATAGTCTAAAAAATACAGTGACATGATGGTTAATATTGCATGGTGGCCTAGGTTCCAGAGATTCCCTTGAATAATTGACACCAAACATTAGATAATATAAACTGAAGTGATTTATTAGAGTATGGTCTAACAAGTTTATTTGTGGATTATATAGGCCGCGATGTTCGATTATTTACCATTTTAAACTTACCAATCTAATAAATTAAAACAGAATAATAACTCATGTCCACTCATAAACATATGAGCGACTTACCCCATACACCATGTAATTTATTACATGGCATCCCCCAAACATCGCAAGCCTGACTCGATAATGCTTTGGAAACCTACATTAACAATATCGTTGCCAATGTCAGGCAAATATAAGGAATTATTTGAGTAAAGGCCTCTTATAAATCCTTCTATTTCAACGTGTCTGTAAGAATAAAATCCTGAGTTGAACAAAAAAAATTCTAAATGCTTATTAAATTTCCTTCTGATTTTCTCCATGAAACGTAGGTCTTTGTTAGACCATATGAGCCTGGGGATAATTTCTGATAAGGTAAGAAAAGCTGTTGGTAAATTGATCTAATTTGAAACCAAATTAGCTTGAATTCAGAAATGAAACTGTTAACTTTTTCTATGTCATTTTCACCTATATGAATAATTACTAAATCTGGAGGTGGAATTTTTTTTACATTCTGGTACATTCAAAAACAAGTCTTTTAATTTTAAGTCCTTTTTCCATTCCAGCAGTTGTTAATCTTGAATTTTAATACTAATGTAGCTGCATAGTTACGTTCTTGAGTTTATTTTTCCGTTCCAACTACAATGGAGTTTCCAACCATCCAAATTATATGGGGTTAACCTAAAAAAATAAATAAAAATAAGCTACTAGTAAATTTGGTCTTACATAAATTTTGAATCTATGTGATTGCCAACTGCCAATATTCTTTATGGTTTTTTCATCTAACTTAAGTAGAGCTGCCAGTGTAGCCGCTTCGATTCTGAAACAATGAGAGGAAAATTTAAGGCTCGAGTAGACAAGTTGAACAATGCATTTCTTCAATCTGTAGTTAAATTGGTATTTTGTGACAAGTCTAGATGTATAAATAACGGACCATGTAATTTAGGTCTGATATCCAGCCTTCTTTTCATAGCCTCAACCGGACAGATTAAGGGATTATGATAAGAGTTTAAAACTATTCAGTGACCTCTATTATATTAATCTGTTTTAGACTTTTTTATGAGGATTTTTAATTGTGAATAGAGTAAACAAATATCAGATAGCAAAATGGGTGATGGTTCTATTTTGTTTGGCGCAGTTATTTCGCTAATGCGGAGCACAGTCAAAAAAGTCAAAAGAAACATAGTACGAAAAAGTTGTGACTCGAATGCAGGAGAGCAAATTGAAGGTAAACTATTAATTATATTGAATAAATTGTTTAAAGAAGATTGCTTTTTTAGACCTTTTAATATTTGGTTAAAAAAGAAATTTGAACTGATAGGATTAAAACTGTTAATTTTCTGGAAGAAAGAAATACCAGACAGTTTTTTTAATGGAACTGATTTTCTCAACCAGTTCCATTATGAATTGAAACATGTTTAGTGAATTATATTGGAACTTCCCTATTTTGAATTGGTCACAGAAAGTTCCCAAGCTGAGGTGTTGGAATAACAAGTATTTTCGGCTAGAGAATTTCTCAAAAGATCTTCGATTGTAACTAAATTATGTCCCAGAGGTAAAGCGGACATGGTGTGTTTTTGGCTGCAGCGTCTGGTAATAGCTTTTTGAAGGTCTGCATGTTCTGTCGGGATAAAGAATCAGCCATTAAATTACTCTTTCCTTGTATATATTTGGCTTTAATCCAGAAATTGTTCAATAAGCAGAACAAAACTAATTCCATTAGTAATTTAATAACTGGTTCTGATTTAGAAGACAAACAGTTCAAAGCATATACCACTTCCTTATTGTAGGAGTGGAGGATTATTCTTTTGTTTAAGAAATTAGTTTTCCAAATTTCCAATGCAACCAGAACTGGAAACATTTCTATAAAAACTGATTTTTTTGTTAAGCCATTGAAGAACCATTCCTTAGGCCAGACTTCTGCAGACCACATATTTTGAAAAATGACATCATAACCAACCAATCCTGCTGCATCTCTGAACAATAAAGTCCTGTTGCCAAATAGTATGACTATTAAAATTGTCCAAGAATATCAACCTGGTTTTGAGATCTTCTTTTAATTGATTATTTATGTGCGAGAATGATGATGTTTTACCATTAGTAGCCATATGCAAATGTTTTGAAAAGACTCTATCCATAGGAATCACTTGTGAAATGAAATTTAAAGAACCTAGTAAGGATTGAAGATCTTTCAGAGTAGTTTTCTTCTTAGTAAGTAAATTAGAAATACTGATTCTAGTGTTTTTAATTTTCTCGGATGGAATGCTTGTAAAGGGAGAATATTAATTACCAATATTTATGCAAATATTAATAATTAATATTCATAAATGGAAGGAGCCGTCTACCGATGACTCGGCCTATTTATACCTTTATAATAATAACACACTATTTCTTTGCTTCACACTACCCGCTAATCACTAAATTAGCTGCAAGCGCCTAACTGAGCTAGCTATCGCTAATAACCACACGTTACACAGTAGTTATAATACAAATAATATCCTACAGTACACACAATACAGCACCATAAATATAGCACTAAATACACTATTCAATCCCAAGTTCCACCCCCCAACTAACTATACAATACACTTACATACATTCATTAGCAGCCCACCCCACCTCTAAACTATCCCTATGAACAAAGGATTAACAGTGGCGCTGCAAGGGTAAATGCAGGCCACAGACACAGGGTTACAGGGGTACAGCAGGGGATAAAGGGGTAGTAGGGATGCTCCTACAGGGTTAGGGTAGGGGATTGGTGGTCCAGGGGTTAATTAGCAGGGGTAACTGATGGGTAGGGGTACAGCAGGCAATGAAAGGGTTAATACCCTGCAGGTGAATGCTGGGGTAACTCGGCAGGGGAATTAGGGTATGTGAGGGTCAAGGGAATATGGGTAGGTAGGGGTTATAGGGAAATATGGGCAGGTAGGGTTAAATATGGGTGGTGTCATTGGTGGAATAGTGGTAGGGATAGGACATCAATACTCAGCCCTCCAGGGGTTAATTGCTCGTTGTCCAGAGGATGCTCGTCGTCCTAAGGATGATTCTAACCTGCCTGCGCTCTCCGTCCTCTGCTGGGGGGTATCTTCTCCCAGTGCAGGGCCTGCCGGACATTTATATCCGGCGGCCTAAACTCCCGCACCGCCCACACTGTAGCGCTGGCGCGCGCCACCAGTCAGGGACACGTGGGCCGGCGCAGTAAGATGGCATCACTGCGCCAGCCCGTGCGTCCCTGCACGAGCACATCAGGGGCCGTGCCACTTGCTTGACAGGCGAGATAAGCCTTTGATCTCCCGCTTGTAGCACTTTGCATTCCGCGCTGCCGGAATGCGCATAATAGAAGGAGGGGAAGTTTCTCCCTTCCTTCTATCATGCATAATTATCTCCAGCAGCGCTGGAGATAATAAAAACAAAGGACTCTGTTGACCCTTGTCCGGTCATTCCGATGCAATCAACCAGATTGCATCAGTGTGAATGCTTGGGGCACATTCACACTGATATACCTGGTTTCAGGTCAATTTGGGGACATATAAAGGGGCCTATGGAGGGGGATATACGATTTATAAGGGGAGCATATACTAACTATAAGGGGACACATATAAGGGGGCACATATATATATAAAAGGGACATATAAGGGGGCACATATTCCCCACAGGGGCCACAATGAGCCCCTGTGGAATACTAAGGGCAGATGTGCGCAGATGTTGGGCACATCTGCGCACATCATCCTATGATGTGTCCATTATGTATGCATATATAATATACATGCACACACGTGTTCTCATGCATATACATATTTATGCATCTCAACTCTTCCTCAACAATGCTAAATTGCATGTTCCTTGTGTCAATATCGATACCTAAGAACGTTGGGTATGTAGTGGGAAGAACCATCTTTTCTTGAGCAAGTGGGATATTAAACTCATTTGAGATCTTTAAAAAAAAAAATAAGTAGAAACCTGCAGTCATCTGAATTGCCATTTCCAAAAAAAATGAAAATCATTGAGATAATTAATTGCTTTTTCCTTTAGAAGGAGGTTGATCTAAAATCCAGTTTAAGAAGGTGGAGAAGGCTTCAAAATAGAAGCATGACAGTGTGAAACCCATTGGTAGAGCCTTGTAAAAGAAAAATTAACCTTGGAAATGAAATCCTAGGGAACTAAAACCAATTGGGTGTATGGGCAATAATCTAAAAGCAGATTTTTATGTTGGTCTTGGCTAATAATGCCTCTTGACCTATATCGTTTAGTATTTTCAAAGCCGAGTCAAAAGATGCGTAAGAGACAGAGGCAATATTTTTATTAATTTCATCGTTTAATGAATCATTCATTGGAAAGGACAGGTGGTGAATTAAATGGAAGGAGTTGAATTCTTTTTTAGGTACCAAACCAATAGGGGATAGACGAAAATGTAAGAAGAGGGGGAGCGGAAAAAGGACCCTACCCTCTTCTATTTCTTTGAACATTTTTTCTGTAACCTTTATAGGATTAAGGCCTCATGCAATACTAGTGTATTACTGTACAGCAGCGGCTGCATGAAGCGCAACCAATGACGCTGTGCGCTCATGCTGTCAGCAGGAATCCTGGCCAGGCTTCCACGGTCCACTCTCGGCTGCGGAACACGGCCGTGTGCATGAGGCATAATATTAACTAATTTCAGGTTCTTGACCCACTTACAACCTAAGCCTTTGTATTCAGGAACAAAGAAACCTTCTGAAAAACCTATCTGCCTGTAGCGTTTTTTAAGTTAGAATTTCTAGTGAACCCCATCTTTTTAAAACATTTGAATACTGGATGGGTTCCATTACAGAAGATGATATTTGCAGTTGTTTGCCCACTTGCACTAGTTCTCGTTAAAAGAGAAGCAGATGCCTCTTTTTGTATATAGTGCTAGTGGGTTAACGAAAAAAAAAACATTGAAGATCTGGGTAAACCGCCAGTTTCTGATGAAACATTTAATCATATGAATTCCGGGCATTACCACCAAAATTTCGGTAGGCTTCCAAAACAGAATCCATATGGAAGAAAAGTCTACTGCAAAGTTCCGGATGTTTTCACCAAGAACTGCTGAGTACTGCTGAGAAAATGCCTGAATCCACATGAATATAGATCTGTTTTTTTTATTTTTTGATTCATCATTGTTCGTTGGGTAATTAGATTGTATGTGTAGGCACCTAAATCATTATTTGCCTTGCTGCGAGAGATGGTGCATTCTGCTGTTGCGGGCACTGGCAGAGGAATTTAAACCCACAGCGAAACAGGTGCGGCTACCAGTCCTACCGCGCCTGCAAGAAGAGGGCGGTTTGAAGCTGTGTTGGTCATTGAAAACCGCCCTCCGGATCTAGCCTCAGGGAATACCTAGACCGACAGGTGTCCGACTACATTGGTTTAACAACTGATGTGGATGCTCTGAGAAGCTAGGAACCCCTAGACTACTGGGTGTGCAGGCTTGACCTGTGGCCACAGCTGGCACAACTTGCCATGGAACTCTTGGCTTGCCACTCATCGAGTGTCCTGTCTGAAAGGACTTTTAGCGCAGCAGGGGGGATGGTGACCAATAAGAGCACTCGCCTAGCTCATGACAGTATGGACTACCTCACATTTCTAAAAATGAATGAGGCATGGATCTCAGAGGAATTCAACACCTGTGACCACCACGTGAAGTTTAATTTCCTCATGCCAGCCCACACATATCTGCCACCACCCAGAACAAAGAATGGTCCTTGTTTTATGCATATACAACAGCATAGAAGACCTATTCTGTCAGGTGAATGCCTAATGTTTGGGGCCTGTACTCCACTGGCCTACAGTAAAACTGTTATTCAGTGACCACCTAATGTACCTCCAGCCACATTATTACTTGTTCTTTTCTGTCCGGTTAATGCCTAATGTTTGGGGCCTGTAGTCCACTGGCCTCCAGTAAAATTGTTATCCACTGACCGTCTAATATACCTCCAGCCACATAATCACTTGTTCTTTTCTGTCACTACTAGAAAACCCAGAAACACCAATAGTGATTTGATCTGCCGACAAGCATGAGCAGCTCCCAGTTACATTGCCAGACAGATGGCATCTTTATTACACAATTGTCTCTGCCTGGATCATCACCAGAAGAAGGAAGTTTGGTGCCACATGTTAATTACGTGTCCTGCCATTGACAGCCAGCCAATGTTGCCTTTGCAGTGATGTCATGAACGAGAAACGTGAACTGCTACAGACTGGAACCATATTGTCTTGTCATATTGTAGCAACGAATGAAGGTTCTGTTTGGGATCCAACGATGGTTTGGTTCAAGTATTGAGGCCTCCTGATGAGAGCTTCAATCCTGCCTTTGCTGTGAAGCGACACACTGCCCCAACTGCTGGTGTCATGATCTGGGGAGCCATTGTATGCTACAGGTAACACTTAGTGACAATAAGTGCAGAACATCTTCTGGCCACGTGTTTATGGGACCGGCTGGGATGCCAACTTCCACAACCTACAAGTGTGCAGGATCTAAAGGTCCAGCCTCAACGTCTGTGGGCAAATGTGCTGAAGGATACGATATGGATACTGTATTCCTGTATGCCCAACCATATCTTATCTTGTATCCAGGCTAGAGACGGCCCCACAGTGTACTCCTTTCAATTGTTCATTCAACGTATCCTTTCACACTAATATTGTAATCACTTACATATACAATGCATGCGGAAAGTCTTCAGACCCCTTGCATTTTGTTATGTTTCGGCCTTGTGCTAAAATTATTTTTAAAAAATCAAGTTTTTCCCCATCAATTTGCACTCAATATCCCAGAACGAGAAAGCGAAAACAGAAATGAGAAATTTTGGCAAATTTATTAAAAAGGAAAAAATAAAATTTCACATAGATATAAGTATTAAGACCCTTTGCTATGACACCTGAAATTTAGCTCTGGGGGGCCTCCCATTTCTCTTGATCATCTTTGAGATGCTTCTATACCTTGACTGGAGTCAACTGTGTAAAATTCAGTTGACTGGACATGATTTGAAAAGACACAACCTTATTTATATAAGGTCTCACAGCTGACAATGCATATCTGAGCAAAAAACAAGCCATGAGGAGGAAAGAACTGCATATAGAGCTCAAAGACAGGATTTTGTGGAGGCACAGATCTGGATAAGGGTACAATTTTTTTTGGCTGCAATGAAAGTTCCCAATAGCAAAGTGCCATCCATAATTCGTAATTGGAAGAATTTGGGAACAACCAGGATTCTTCATAGAGCTGGGCACCCCCACCACAATAATTATTCATGAGAGAAGAGCCTTGGTAAGAGAAGTAACCATTAACCCAATTGTCTCTCTGGCTAAGCTCCAAAGATCCTATGTGCAGATGGGAGAAACGTCCAGATAGTCAACCATTATTGCAGCCCACAATCTAGACTTTATGGCAGAGTGGCCAGAAAGAAGCCTCCTTTCAGTAAAATATACATGAAATACCACTAGGAATTTGGAAAATAGCACCTAAAGGACTCTCCTTTTCTTAATGAAAACCTGCTCCAGAGTGCTCTGGACCTCATACTGGGCCAAAAGTTCACATTCCAACAAGAAAATGTCCCTAAAAACACAGCCAAGACAAGACAGGAGTGGCTTAGACCTGAAAACAGCTGTCCACTGACGGTCTCCATCAAGCCTAACCTCACAGAGCTCGAGATGATCTGCTGAGAGAAATGGTAGAAAATCCCCAAATTCACATGTGCAAACCTTTTGGTATTATACCCAAGAATCCTGGAGGCTGAAATCACTGCCAAAGGAGCTTCAATCACTTATTGAAAGGAACATATTCAAAATAATAGCAGTGTGGAGTTCAATGAGTGAGGTCATTCATTGCCCTTATTTAAGGAAGGACGGCAGTAGAGTTGAGCGAACCCGAACTGTAAAGTTCAGGTTCGTACCGAACTTTAGGTTTTTCGGCACCCGGACCTGAACATTTACGTAAAAGTTTTGGTTCGGGTTCGGTGTTCGGCTCTTTCTTGGTGCTTTTTGAAAGGCTGCACAGCAGCCAATCAACAAGCAACATACTGCTTTCCCCAAAAGGCAATTACAGCCATGCCTACTATTGGCATGGCTGTTATTGGCCAACTGCACCATGTGACCCAGCCTCTATTTAAGCTGGAGTCACGTAGCGCGGCCCGTCACTCTGCTCGGATTAGTGTAGGGAGAGATCAGGGAGAAATCTTATGAAGAACTGCTTTTTTACTCAGCGATCTACAGCAAATATGTTTTGTGGGTGCAGTGCACAATAATTGAGCCAACTACTGCTGAAAACGAACTTTTTTTTACTTCAGTTTGTCAATATCAATACATAATCGGCAGCCATTTTATGCAACGATAGTGCACCAGCACAGGCTATCTGCATGTCTGAAAGTCCATAAATACAGCTTTTTGCTTACTGGGGTTAAAAAAAAACATTTTTTTCATATAGTGCACATCTAGGATTAGTCATGCATAGGTAAGTGTCACATTTAGGCCAGAAATACAGCTTTTTGCTTACTGGTGTGAAAAAACCCTCTGATATACTGCACATCTGGGATTAGACGTGCATAAGTGACTGTGAAATTTAGGGCACAAATGCGGCTTTCTCATACTGGGGCATACTGGGGTGAAAAAAAACCCATCTGTTTCATATAGTGCACATCTAGGATTAGACGTGCATGAGGCCTCATGCACACGATTGTATTTTGTTTTCGTGTCTTTGTGACTTTTGTTTTCGTGTTTTTGTGACTGTGAAATTTAGGCCACAAATACAGCTTTTTGGTTACTGGGGTGAAAAAACCCTCTGATATACTGCACATCTGGGAATAGACATGCATAAGTGACTGTGAAATTTAGGCCACAAATACAGCTTTCTCATACTGGCGGATACTGGGGTAAAAAAACAAAAAAAAAACCATCTGTTTCATATAGTGCACATCTAGGATTAGACATGCATAAGTGAGTGTCACATTTAGGCCAGAAATACGGATTTTTGCTTACTGTGGTGAAAAAAACCTCTGATATACTGCACATCTGGGATTAGACATGCATAAGTGAGTGTCACATTTAGGCCATACATACAGCTTTTTGCTTACTGGGGTGAAAAAACCCTCTGATATACTGCACATTTGGGATTAGACATGCATAAGTGAGTATCACAATTAGGCCAGAAATACGGCTTTTTGGTTACTGGGGTGAAAAACCCCTCTTATATACTGCACATCTGGGATTAGACATGCATAAGTGAGTGTCACATTTAGGCCAGAAATACGGCTTTTTGCTTACTGTGGTGGAAAAAACCTGATATACTGCACATCTGGGATTAGACGTGCATAAGTGACTGTGGAATTTAGGCCAGAAATACGCCTTTTTGCTTACTGGGGTGGAAAAAAACCTCTGATATACTGTATATCTGGGATTAGACGTGCATAAGTGAGTGTCACATTTCGGCCAGAAATACATCTTGTTGGTTACCGTGGTAAAAAAAACCTCTGATTTACTGCACATCTGGGATTAGACATGCATAAGTGAGTGTCACATTTAGGCCATAAATACGGCTGTAATATAGAGTTGAAAAAAAATTTGAGTGCAATACTCTATATCAGGGTTTTTATTAACGGTTAATTATTTTTAACAGACTTAACCACTTTTTACTTTGCTTGGTGAACGCTAACTATGAGGCAAACATTTAGTAAGGGACGCGGTCATGGTCGTGGTGGTGGTGTTGGTGGAGCCTCTGTTGCAGGGAGAGGACGTGGCCGTTCTGCCACAGCTACACATCCTACTGAACCTACTACCTCAGGTCCCAGTAGCCGCCAGAATCTACAGCGATATTTGGTCAGGCCTAATGCCGTTCTAAGGATGGTAAGGCCTGAGCAAGTACAGACGCTAGTCAATTGGGTGGCCGACAGTGGATCCAGCACGTTCATATTATCTCCCACCCAGTCTTCTGCAGAAAGCGCACAGGTGGCGCCTGAAACCCATGCCCATCAGTCTGTCACATCACCCCCGTCTTCCACCCCCTCAAGTCATGCAGCAGTCTCTTATGCTGTTTGAAGACTCTGCTGGCAGGGTTTCCCAAGGGCATCCACCTAGCCCTTCCCCAGGGGTGGAAGACATAGAATGCACTGACGCACAACCACTTATGTTTCCTTATGAGGACATGGGAATACCACCTCAGCACGTCTCTGATGATGACGAAACACACGTGCCAACTGCTGCATCTTTCTGCAGTGTGCAGACCGAAAAGGAGGTCAGGGAGAAAGACTGGGTGGAAGACGATGCAGGGGACGATGAGGTCCTAGACCCCACATGGAATGAAGGTCGTGTCACTGACTTTCAGAGTTCGGAGGAAGAGGCAGTGGTGAGACCGAGCCAACAGCATAGCAAAAGAGGGAGCAGGGTGCAAAAGCAGAGCAGCCGTCGGCCAAAACAGTTCGCCTGCTACTGGCCACCGTCACCAGGGACCGAGCACACCAAAGGCAGCTTCAAGGAGTTCCCTGGCATGGCACTTCTTTACACAATGTGCTGACGACAAGACCCGAGTGGTTTGCACGCTGTGCCATCAGAGCCTGAAGCAAGGCATTAACGTTCTGAACCTTAGCACAACCTGCATGACCAGGCATCTACATACAAAACACGAGCTGCAGTGGAGTAAGCACCTTCAAAACCAAGAAAGGGCTCAGGCCCCTCCAGCTCCCTCTTCTGCTGCTGCCTTGGCCTCTTCCTCCGCCTCTGGAGCAACGTTGGCACCTGCCGCCCAGAAAACAGAGGATGTGCCACCAACAACACCACCTCCATCACCAAGCATCTCAACCATGTCACACGGAAGCGGTCAGCTCTCCATCTCACAAACCTTTGAGAGAAAGCGGAGAGAGACTGTGCGAGCAGAAGCAGGCCATAGTGGAGTTTCAGCTGCAGCACGCACGGGTAGCCGCACTGCGGAACAACACCACTTCACCACCAATGACTGAGCCTCCATGCGAGACCTGTGTGCCCTGTTGCGCTGTTTCGAGTACTCCACCAACATGGCCAGTGGCCCTGACGCCATTATCAGCGTTACAATACTACTTCTATGTCTCATTGAGAAAACACTTAGGGCGATGATGGAAGAGGATGTGGCCCAGGACGAGGAGGAGGAAGAGGGGTCATCTCTAACACTTTCAGGCCAGTCTTTTAGAAGTGGCTGAGAAAGAGGATTTTTGCAAAAGCAGAGGCCAGGTACAAATTTGCCCAGCCAGGGCCCACTACTGGAGGACGAGGAGGATGGGGATGAAGCATGTTCACAGCGGGGTGGCATCCAACACAGCTCGGGCCCATCACTGGTGAGTGGCTGGGGGGATACGGAGGCCGCAGACGGTACGCCTCCCACAGAGGACAGCTTGTCCTTACCTCTGGGCAGCCTGGCACACATGAGCGAATACATGCTGCAGTGCCTGGAGAGTTGCCCACATTTTAACGTGTGCTGACTACTGGGTGGCTACCCTGCTGGATCCCCGTTACAAAGACAACGTGCCGTCCTTAATTCCCTCACTGGAGCGTGATCGGAAGATGCGCGGCTACAAGCGCACGCTGGTAGACGCGCTCCTGAGAGCATTCCCGACTGATGCTCGGGGACAAGTGGAAGCACAAGGCAAAGGCAGGGGAGGAGGAAGAGGTCACCAACGCAGCTGTGTCAGCACCAGAACCTCAGAAGGCAGGGTTAGCATGGCCGACATGTGGAAAAGCTTTCTCACCTCGCCGCAACAACCGGCCCCAACTACTGATATGGAGCATGTTAGCAGGAGGCAGCATTTGAACAACATGGTGGAACAGTACCTGTGCACACGCCTACACATACTGATTGATGGTTCTGCCCCATTCAACTTCTGGGTCTCCAAATTGTCCACATGGCCAGAGCTTGCCCTGTATGCCTTGGAGGTGCTGGCCTGCCCTGTAGTCAGTGTACTCTCTGAATGTGTATTTAGCACGGCAGGAGGCATCATTACAGACAGACGCAGCCGCCTGTCCACAGCCAACGTGGACAAGCTCACGTTCATTAAAATGAACCAGGCTTGGATCCCTCAGGACTTGTCTGTACCTTGTGCAGAATAGACAGTTCTAACAGTCACAACCATTCTTGTACTCAAGTGCGCTTATTCCTTCTTTTTTTAATTTTTTATATGTCCCAATATTTTGGGGGATACCCCTATGTAAAAATTCAAAATAACACACATCTGTGTTGGCTACCTATTCCTCCTTCGCTGCCACTTCCACCTAGACCGCCACCTGAGCCTACATGGCCACATCCACACATTCACCGACTCCTCAACCTCTTCCTCCTACATCATTCCTATTTTTTATTTTTTTAATGTCTTTTATGTTTTTTAAATTCATTTCCCTATCCACATTGCAGAGCATTTGCCATGCTCTTAAGCACATTTTGCTGCCTTTTGCAGCCCTCTAGCTGTTTCCAGGGCTATTTTAGAGCCATTTTAGTGGCCAAAAGTTAGGGTCCCCATTGACTTCAATGGGGTTCGGGGTCAAGTTCGGGTCCCAAACCCGAATTATTATTTTTTTAAGTTCGGCCGAACCTGACGAACCCGAACATTCAGGTGTCTGCTCAACTCTAGAAGGCAGCAAATGTTGTACATGCTGGTTACAGTGCATTTCTCTCTGAAATTCTGAGTAAAAATGGGTCGTTCCTGACATTGTTCAGAAGAACAGCGTACCTTGAATAAAAAGTTGATTGGAGAGGGGGAAACATAAAAAAGTGCAGAAAATAGGCTACTCAGCTAAAATAATCGCAAATGCTTTAAAATGGCAACCAAAACCTGAAAGATGTGGACAAAAGCGAAAAACTACTATTCGAATGGATAGAAGAATAGCCAAAATGGCAAAGACTCAGCAAACAATCAGCTCCAGGAAGATCAAAGAAGGTCTAAAGTTACCTGTGAGTGCTGTTACAATTAGAAGACGCCTATGTGAAGCCAAGCTATCTGCAAGAAGCCCCTGCAAAGTCCCACTGTTGAAAAAAAGACATATGATTAAGAGGTTACAATTTGCCAAAGAGCACATTCACTGGCCTAAAGAGACATTTTGTGGACTGATGAAAGTAAGATTGTTCTTTTTGGGTCTAGTGGCTGGAGACAGTTTATCAGATGATCCCCAAACACTGAATTCAAGCCACAGTACACTGTGAAGACAGTGAAGCATGGTGTCGCAAGCATCATGATATGGAGATGTTTCTCATACTAAGGTGTTGGGCCTATTTATCGCATACCAGGGATCATGGATCAGTTTGAATACATCAGAATATTTGAAGAGGTCATGCTGCCTTATGCTGAAGAGAAAATGCCCTTGAAATGTCTGTTCCAACAACGACCCCAAACGGACCACCAGTAAACGTGCGACATCTTGGTTCCAGACCTACAAGATTACCAGATACCAGAAGTTGGTTGACTCCATGCAACACAGATGTACAGCAGTTCTCAGAAACTTGGTTATACAACTAAATATTAGTTAAGTGATTCAAAGGAAAGCAAAATCTTAAAAAAAAAAAAAATCTGTTTATATAGTGAATGTTTGAGTTTGTAAAGAAGAATACAAACACTGCTATTTTTTTGAACAGTCTAATATTAACTTGTCTTCACTTTTTTTTAGAGGTACAACACAAATTTGACATATTTTTCTTCGTTTTGATTTGGAATAGAACATGTAGTGTTCCCAATACATTTGTGGGTATAGAAATAAAAGCTATTAGAAGGATTTTGAGCTTTATTTTAATTTTTTTAAACACACTGCTATTATTTTAAACACAACTGTACAACCTTTTATTGGATTCCAACAACTCCTTTTTGGTGTTTTTTGTTGTTGTCAATAAGTGTATATGTCACACCAATGCCTTGTTGTTCCAAACTAGTGCTCAGTGAGCTTTCTTTCAGCACTACAAGAGTTAATCCTTACCTCCTGCCC
The DNA here is from genome assembly GCF_014858855.1 of Bufo gargarizans. Lineage (NCBI taxonomy): Eukaryota > Metazoa > Chordata > Amphibia > Anura > Bufonidae > Bufo > Bufo gargarizans. The sequence goes on along the minus strand of NC_058082.1, from coordinate 253,852,750 downwards.
CTATCCAGGTGTTGGCTAATCAGTCTCCCTATTGAGCTGGGCTGTGGTTCTACTTCCTTGTCTGAGCTTTGAGGTTGTCTAATCTCTAGTAACCAGCTAAGGTGTGATCTCTCATCTAACTATCCATGTACCGTACCTTGCCTGTCTTTCGATTCTGCTCCTGCCGTCTGGCCTGAACTTGGAATTGCTATCTGGAACATACACGTACTCTGCCTGCCACGATCGTGGAATTGTAATCTGGAACATGCATGTACTCAGCTTGCTTCTGACTGATTTCTTGGTGCTTTGCACAAGTGTCTCTGACCCCCATGGTTAAGCAGCCAACTATGACAGGACTACTCCAGGAGATAGCAGCCTGGTTGTTTCCCTGCAGCGAAGTCCAGAAGTACAGAGGTTATAGGATGAAAAGCAGGGAACCGCCAGTACAACGCCCTTAGGTTTAGTCCAAAGTCAAACCCACTGCCTGTATATAGTATATAGAATAAATCTGTATAAAAAGCTGAATATATTATTATTTTACTTATTGTTTTAAAGCGACATTACTTTATATTATAATCTACTCCTCAAATTTGTGTCTGAATAATGTAATGCTCATTCCATTATTATTATATTTTTTTGTGAATATGTATTAATATGGGGTCATTTATTAAACTGTTATAAAGTAGAACTGGCTTAGTTGCCATCAATCAGATTCCACCTTTCATTTTTGACAGCTCCTTTGGAAAATGAAAAGTGGAATCTGATTGGTTGCTATGAGCAACTAAGCCAGTTCTACTTTGCACCAGTTTAATAAATTACCCCAATAGTTTCTAGGTGCAAATACATATCAATAGCCTGTGTGACCCAATGGTGACCACCGGCTCTGTGTTTAGTGCTCATTAGGAGCAGCAGATCCTTGTAGGTAGACATAGTACTGCCTCCATGTCTCTTGTAAATAATTGCAGGAGTTATATTATGAGGTATACTGCAACTGGTTGAAGTTTTAAACTTTTTCATATCAAGAGTACAGAACCTAATGACCTGAGTGATCTAAATGAAAGTCTGACTGGCAAACATTCTGAATGTTTTCTAATGCATGGGAAAGGATGAGAACAGACATTCATTCCATTAAGGAGGTTCTTCAGGATTAATAATTAAGTCTTGTGTGATACATTCAGCTGAAATTCTCTTTGTGATTTGAAACACTGCCATTACTGGAACTGCTGCTAGAGAGCTTCTAACCTATTGCAGTCTGTAAATTTAAAGGGACACCACCATCAAACATTTTTTATCACGTAGTAAGAGCCTATATGTGAATATTTTATGTATTTTTTTAAAAAAAAATTAAATACAGGGATGGCTGGTTTTTAGATTTTTTTTTTTAAGTCCCTCCATGTACTGTACTTCCTGTCCTGGCTCTTTAACCCCTTAATGACCGGGCCTGAAAAGGCCTTAATGACCAGCAAACTTTTTTTGTTTTTGCCTCTTCTCATTTCAGCAGCCGTAGATTTTTTTATTTTCAACACTGATATGGCTGTTATTATTATAAGAAATGTTATTATTGTTTTGCCTTTGTCTGCGAGTATTGTGACACAGTGAGGGGTTGTGTCTGGCAAGGCAGGTATTTTTAGTTTTCCAGCCAGGTGATGTCACGGATGTTGTAGGGGAGAACACCAAAAGACAATAAGACGGAAGGGAAAATACACTAGGCCTCACCGCTAGGGAAGGAAAAGGGTCACCACCTATAAAACCCTGCTCCTGGCCCTAACACCTATCCGTATGGGCACCTCTCGATGGTAGAGATGCCCATACACAGGAACCTAGAATACCCTGGTGGCCCTCGGATGCCCTAGACTTAATGACAGGGCAGAGACAACCCGCTCCTTCCCTGGTGAAGGAACCAGCGTCTCACTGAGGCCTAGTAAACAACAGAGGGGGGGGGGGGAGGAATACAAAACACAACAGGCGGAACACTTGACTTCTAAGGATGATGGATGATCAGGACTTCAACTAGAACCACACTCTAGCTGGTGAGGTCAAATACCGGACCAGAGTTTAAGTGCCGGTCCGGATTTTGGCAGCACCTGGCTGTCCTTAAATAGGCAGCTGGGCTCAGCAGAGATGTGTCTGTTTTTGGGATATGAGGCTTTGTGCTGTACTGGAGGGCTGAGAGCCGCATGCTGGGGAAACAGGCCCTGTAAAGCCTGTTGTGGACTACTGGAGTCAGAACTGCCAGCAAGGTGACTTGTGTTATATGAACTTTCCATTGTGTGTGAATTAACACCAAGACTGCAAAGCTACATGCTGTTTTGTGCAATTGTCTCAAGTGTAAATAAACACTGATGTTTTGAGTTAAGAACTTGTATTTTGCTTCTGTACTGCGCCCGCTATTCCTATCTACCAGAGCAAAACCCCACAGTAGATATAAATTACAGTGCAATTTATGTCAGTTGTTTTTGCTGTGGAAATAGCAATTTTTTGGTGTAATTTTTTCAATTTATTTTTTAGGCCGTTCATGATTCAGATGAAATAACTTGATTACTCTATGCTCTAAAATAAAGTATAGAGCATGTCCTATTCTTGTCGGCAAGTGCCAGACAAGAATAGACATTTCTATAATGGACTGCCCGTTCTGTTCTGCAAATTGCGGAACACACATGGATGGCATCCATGTTTTGCGGGTCCAAAATTTGCGAACCACAAAACACGGCACGGTTGTGTGACTGCGCCTTAATGGTTATATTTTGGGGGGTCCCCTTTGATCACGCTGCAGTATGGACCGCTGCGCGATAAAAGGGTTAGCAGTCATGGGGGGGGGGGGCAACTTCCTCCGAGCCTGCCTGTGAAGTGGAGCCAACACTAAGAAGGAGGCTGTGCCAGCTGGTTCTTAACACTGGAGCACTCCAGCAGCACTTTACCCCTCAACTGCAGCGATGCCAAAAGACATCGCTGTAGACTAAAGGCCCTGCACCGTCCACCATCAAAAGATAGTGGGCAGTCGTTAAGAGGTTAACTTCCTACTTTGTTTGGACTTTTAGCATGCCTTGCTTAAAGGAGTTGACCACTATACAAGTACTTTCCACTATATAGTGGGAAGTAGGGTAAAAAAGTTTAGTAAAAAAATCAGAATGGTAATATTTTTATACCCTACCTCTCTACAACCGGCTTATTCCTGTCAGAGTTTGGAGCGGGAAGAAAAGTGAGAGTGCATCAGGGATCAGACACGCTCTTACTTTTCTTCCCACTCCGAACTCTGACAGAAATAAGCCGCTTGTAGAGACAGAGTCGGAGCAGGGAGCGCGCACCAGTGGCAGGGGCAGACTGGGCACGCGCTGCTCCTATTAGGAAAACAAAACATGCAATGCAACAGCTCTCTGCAAACCAAATAAAATACAAAAATGCATAATAATTGATAGTGCTATACTTATAAATTAGAGATGCTTTTCAAATACATTTTGTACAAATTTATTTGAGCCCGTCTGCTGCACGTCAAAGCGATCTCTGTAAGACGGTTCCTAACACTAAATTCTACCTGTTATGTGCCATGACGGCTATCATACAATTCAGGGAGTGTAGGTCCCACATGCATGCTGGGCCTGCTTTAATTTCTGTCATCTACGTTGCCAAAAGAGCCTCCATTATATCCAAGGAGTGCAGGTACCAACATGCATGCGGAGCCCACTCCACACCTCTCCTGTTGCTAAATGGCCACCAAAGAATGCAATGAGAGTCCACACTATACCTCTCCTGGTGCCAAATGTCTTCCAGTGAATGAGGGAGAGCAGTCTAAGCTATATACTCACACTAATTAGAATAAGCCTATGGGGCAGACGAGCTGATCAGGAGTGCACGACTGAGGTGTCACCAGTTTCTTATTACATTGCGCATGTGCAGTTAGAATAAAGCCATGGACGAGCTTTCTCTAAAGCTCCGCAATGTCGCGCGCAGCCATGGATGAACTGGCTGCACGCAGAGCGGGGCTGAGGGGACGGGGCTCATTATGAAAACATTACCACTTGGATTTTTTTTAATAAAGTATATTAGGAAACAGTTTTTTACCCTACCTCCCACTATAAAGTGGAAAGTACTTATATAATGGCCAACCCCTTTAACTTTCTCCATCAGACCGTTCACTACAGCCAGAGATGAATGCTGAGTAAAAAAATACCCTTTTCTGATGGAAGTGTCCTTTTAAAAGGGTTATCCCATGATTATTGTATAAAATCCAATCATATAGTACATGACGGTCTCTTTCTAAAAAACTTGGTGAAAAAGAGAAAAGAGGCCCCCTGTGTGTAAACTGTGATGTAGAGTTTCCCCTGATGCCGGGGATTGCAACTCACCAGATGGAGCTGTGCTGAACCAGGCACAATGCTGGAAAACTTGGTGGTTTCAAAGCAGCACCTGAAGCCACGGGTGTCCACTGGCAGGTCCCGAAAATTATGTTCAAAATTAAATAAATTCACAGTAGAAAATATAAATACAATGTAGGAATATAAACTGCGTGTCACTGAATAATTATCCTACTTAAAACATAACTTTTAGTAATTATTATTTAAAAATAAGTCCCACAAGAAACAATGTGTATGTTTTGATACCTGCACAAGTGAAATAATATGGACTTAAGTACAGTAGGACACAAGGGCAAATACATAAATAATCTCATATGCTCAGATTTGGACCAACATAGTCCCACTCACGGTTTGATGGTATTTTCTTATATGGAAATAAACCACGACAGAACAGGTGTAGTGGGAAGGTCCACAGGCATCTTGGTTGAGAGAATTTGAAAATAGAGCGATATTTTTTATTTGCGGGATGGAAAAGGCAGAAGGTGGGGAGAGAAATATCCCTATCAAACTATATAATTCTGCCTAAAAGCGGAGAAATCTCCCGCCTAAATGCGGGAGAATCACCTCCAGAGGAGGCGACCCCACTTATCGGTGGCTTTCCCTATTATCCTGTCCCTGTAAAAGTAGCTCCCAGTGTCTGTACAGCCAAAAATTGAAGTAATTTGAAATTCCCAACGCGTTTCCTCCAATACAGTTGTGACCGGATTCATCAGGGGAAAAAAGAAGATGTAAATATATTGTATAGATGTGGCATAATAGCCCTCAGCAACAATGGCTCTTCTGTTGATAAATCCAACTGGGTAATGCAGTCCAGGGATCTCTCTGTGACTGCACCTCTATATATACGCTAAAGTAAACTGGACAAACTTTAGATGAATTAATTACCTCATGGTGTGTATGATAATCGGCGTGCGTTCCACCGCCAGCCAGGCAAAACCGGAAGTGCGTCAGGTGACGTGCGCCAACCGCTGCTATTGGCCGGCGGTGGAACGCAGGCCGTGGGTGAACCGCATGAAAACCGGAAGTATGTCACATACACCGGAAGTGACACATGCGGAACGCTGAGGCGCATGGTATATGCGTTCCAAGATAGTCGCCAGCGAATAAACATACATAGAAAGGAATAATAGAAAAAAATACTATTTGAAATTTAAAGATACATAGTCAATGGGCGTTATTAGATGAATGGTTGTCAAGTGAAGCATATATGAGTTGATTAAAAAGAGGGTTGGATTAATAGTGTGGGAGATTAAATAGAAACAGGAAGGAACATTATATTGTCATTACTTATGACTAATAAAGTCCTAACAACCGATAAAGATTCCATTTAAATAAAGATATTACAAAGTAGACCTATTGCGGTCTGATGCCTTCATTTGTATAGTCCGAAAAAAAGATAAACAGTAATTTTGATCAATGCATTGAGGTATATCAAGTTATCGAAATGGATATCCTATATTTTATATCAATTGGACCATGACCACAAAGAGATTTATGATGAGAGCATGGTAGAATTGATGATATATAAGACTAAATAATTATAAAGTAACGCCATTCAAACGCCATACTCAGATAAAGCAACTAAATGACAAAATTTCGTTGAGTCCGGACGGGCTCACAGTTTTTAAACGGTAGGTCCATTCGGACTCTTTTTGTAGGATTCTCTTGTCGAGGTCACCCCCTCTGGGGGATGGACGAATGACCTCAACAACGCAGAACTTCAGACATTTTGGATTTCCACCATGGAGATCATGCACATGTCTAGAGATGGTAGTGTCCCTTTTGTGCCTTATGTCTCCAAGGTGGTCTCCAATTCTTCTTCTGAGTTCACGTTTTGTCTTGCCGACATACTGAAGTTTACATACACAGATACAGAGATAGACTACCCCAGTTGTTTTGCAATTTGCAAAGTCCCGAATAATATAGGTTTTGTTGGTAGTGTGGCTTGTAAAGTTTTTAGTTTGGTATATGTATGGGCAAGCTATACACGATCCGCACCGGAACATACCCAGAGGTTTTCTATCTAGCCAAGTGCCTATTTGTTTGGGCGCTATGTAATGACTATGAACAAAACGGTCACCTAAAGATCTACCCCTCCTGTATGTTATGGCTGGTTTTGATGGAAGTATATCATGGATATCAGGGTCCAGCAAGAGCATATCCCAGTATTTTTGGAAGATATTTCTAACTTCTCTACTACAGGTGTCATATGTCCCAATGATGCGAAAAATGGGATCCATATCAGTTTTTTTAGGGTTGGGTGACAAAAGATCCGTTCTGTCTTTACTCAAGGCTGACCTGAAGGCCCTTTTTAAGGGGTAATCAGGATACCCTCTTTGGTTAAACCTGGTTTTAAGGTCTTTAGCTTGGCTGAAGAAATCACTCTGGGTAGTGCAATTTCTGCGGACTCGCAAATATTGCCCCTTAGGGATACCACACTTAAGATTTTCAGGGTGATGGCTTTCCCACCTAAGCAAACTATTAGTTGCTGTGGGTTTTCTGTGAGTCCTTGTAGTGATAGTCCCATTCTGTAGGGTGATAAAAAGATCCAAAAAGGCCAGACCTTGGTTATACACCTCACAGGTGAAGTGCATACCTATATCGTTCTTATTTAGATCGGCCAGAAAGTCTGAGAATAGTCGTCTGGGGCCACCCCAGAATATCAGTATATCATCGATATAGCGGCCCCAGAAGACTATTCTCGACGTCCAAGGGCATTCATCTGCAAAGACTACAGTATCCTCCCACCAGCCCAGGAACAGGTTAGCATAAGTGGGGGCACAAGCGCTCCCCATTGCCGTGCCCCTGAGCTGGTGGAAGAAACGGGCATCAAAAAGAAAGTAATTATGTCTGAGGATGAAATCCATTAATTTCAGAACAAAGTTACTATGCGCATGATATTGTGTACCACGGCTCCTGAGGAAATGATTTATGGCACACAGTCCCTTGTCATGTGGGATATTGCTATATAAAGCCTCTACATCAATAGAGGCTATGAGAATATCATCTTCAAGATGTATACCGTCTATCTTGCTCAATAGATCGGACGTATCCCTAATGTAAGAGGGAAGGGCTGTGACATAATCTCTCAAGATCTTATCAATGTAGATACCCGCATTTTGTGTAAGGGAATTAATACCTGAAACAATGGGACGTCCTTTTAATGGGCTTAGTCCTTTATGGATTTTTGGAATAGTGTAAAAGGTGGCAATTTGGGGGTGTGGTACAAGTATGAATTTACTTCATCATTTGATATTACTTTATTATCTAGGGCTTCTATCAAGATGATTTCAAGGTCCCTAGTGAAATCATCTGTAGGGTCGGCCCCAAGAATCTGATAGTAATTTTTGTCATTTAAGATGGTATTACACATTCGTTTGTATTCTTGGTGGTTCATAGCCACCAAATTGCCACCTTTATCAGATGGTTTTAAAATAATATCATGGTTTGATTGAATTTGCATCATGGCTTCGATTTCCTTTTTATTCAGATTTGAACCATTTTTAGGCTGTTTATTGTCCAGTTTTTCTAGCTCTTTAGTTACTATTGTCAAAAATAAGTCAATAGAGCTATTTTCTGTTGGGGGAGGGAGTTTAATGCTTTTTGGTTTAAGGTTGGTGAAGGGACCTTCACCTATTTTTCTTTCCCCCTCTGACAGAAGGTCGGCCAAATTTCTGACCAGAGGGAGTTCATTCAATGGAATCCCTAATTTTACACTCTCCTCCAAATCACTGTGTCTGAAGAATTTCTGCCATTTAAGTTTACGACAGAACAGGTGTAGGTCCTTCACCCAAGAAAAAGAATTGTACCTGGTAGTTGGTACAAAAGAGGTACCCCTAGTAAGTATGTTTGTTTCAGTATCTGAAAAAGTATAGTCGGTAAGGTTAATAATTTGTCCTTTCTGGGATGTGTCTATTTGGCTGATCGGGGTCGGTCCCTGAGGTCGTACGGGATCCCCCCTGACCCTAAAAAATTGGAAGGCAAGCCAGAGCCAGATGAACATGATGCTTCTGAGTATGTAGTATGTGGGTCGTTTCTGGTATTGGTTCCCCATTTTTGATATTTTCCCCTGCGACCTCTAGGTCCCTTTGATCCTCTGTATCTGGGCTTCCCTCGGGAACTGTAGTCAGCAGATCTGTCTGTGTCCGAGGTATCTAGTTCTGAAGAAGAGATTTCCTTTGTTACCGATTTGGACTTCTCACCTAGATTATTATATGCCCGTTTTTCTTTAAATTCAAGGAGGTCTTTTTTTATTGGTTATGTTTCCTCTCTTAATAGAGGTATGACTCTCAACGGAGATCTGTAAGTTGTTCTCTCTTCTAGAGAAGTCAGGGTCTTCCTTGAATTTAAGAGTTTGCTCAATGGCAGTGTTTAATCTGGCAGAGGTCCTTTCCAAAGTTCCTCGTTCCTCTGTCAGTAGTAAACGCATAAGATTGAGAGAGCTTTCTGTCAGTGTTTTTTCCCACTTTAATAGTAGCTCAGGTGTTTGGGATCTAATGGCAGGGGAAATAAAAATCCGTAGTCCTTTGGGGACAATTTCTGATTTTATGTAATTTTCTAGAGACTGAGTCTCCCACCAGGACTTGATATTATCCCTGTAACACACGTATAGTTCTTTAAACACGGATTTGAGGTTACCTGGTGTATCTATACAGTCAATGTTTTGATCTGAAAAAACTTGAGTAGCCTCAGCCAACCATTGGTCAGTGTTAATCGGACCAGACAAGAAACTAGCCATTCTAAACAGAAATAAATTCACAGTAGAAAATATAAATACAATGTAGGAATATAAACTGCGTGTCACTGAATAATTATCCTACTTGAGTAAAGACAGAACGGATCTTTTGTCACCCAACCCTAAAAAAACTGATATGGATCCCATTTTTCGCATCATTGGGACATATGACACCTGTAGTAGAGAAGTTAGAAATATCTTCCAAAAATACTGGGATATGCTCTTGCTGGACCCTGATATCCATGATATACTTCCATCAAAACCAGCCATAACATACAGGAGGGGTAGATCTTTAGGTGACCGTTTTGTTCATAGTCATTACATAGCGCCCAAACAAATAGGCACTTGGCTAGATAGAAAACCTCTGGGTATGTTCCGGTGCGGATCGTGTATAGCTTGCCCATACATATACCAAACTAAAAACTTTACAAGCCACACTACCAACAAAACCTATATTATTCGGGACTTTGCAAATTGCAAAACAACTGGGGTAGTCTATCTCTGTATCTGTGTATGTAAACTTCAGTATGTCGGCAAGACAAAACGTGAACTCAGAAGAAGAATTGGAGACCACCTTGGAGACATAAGGCACAAAAGGGACACTACCATCTCTAGACATGTGCATGATCTCCATGGTGGAAATCCAAAATGTCTGAAGTTCTGCGTTGTTGAGGTCATTCGTCCATCCCCCAGAGGGGGTGACCTCGACAAGAGAATCCTACAAAAAGAGTCCGAATGGACCTACCGTTTAAAAACTGTGAGCCCGTCCGGACTCAACGAAATTTTGTCATTTAGTTGCTTTATCTGAGTATGGCGTTTGAATGGCGTTACTTTATAATTATTTAGTCTTATATATCATCAATTCTACCATGCTCTCATCATAAATCTCTTTGTGGTCATGGTCCAATTGATATAAAATATAGGATATCCATTTCGATAACTTGATATACCTCAATGCATTGATCAAAATTACTGTTTATCTTTTTTTCGGACTATACAAATGAAGGCATCAGACCGCAATAGGTCTACTTTGTAATATCTTTATTTAAATGGAATCTTTATCGGTTGTTAGGACTTTATTAGTCATAAGTAATGACAATATAATGTTCCTTCCTGTTTCTATTTAATCTCCCACACTATTAATCCAACCCTCTTTTTAATCAACTCATATATGCTTCACTTGACAACCATTCATCTAATAACGCCCATTGACTATGTATCTTTAAATTTCAAATAGTATTTCTTTCTATTATTCCTTTCTATGTATGTTTATTCGCTGGCGACTATCTTGGAACGCATATACCATGCGCCTCAGCGTTCCGCATGTGTCACTTCCGGTGTATGTGACATACTTCCGGTTTTCATGCGGTTCACCCACGGCCTGCGTTCCACCGCCGGCCAATAGCAGCGGTTGGCGCACGTGACCTGACGCACTTCCGGTTTTGCCTGGCTGGGGGTGGAACGCACGCCGATTATCATACACACCATGAGGTAATTAATTCATCTAAAGTTTGTCCAGTTTACTTTAGCGTATATATAGAGGTGCAGTCACAGAGAGATCCCTGGACTGCATTACCCAGTTGGATTTATCAACAGAAGAGCCATTGTTGCTGAGGGCTATTATGCCACATCTATACAATATATTTACATCTTCTTTTTTCCCCTGATGAATCCGGTCACAACTGTATTGGAGGAAACGCGTTGGGAATTTCAAATTACTTCAATTTTTGGCTGTACAGACACTGGGAGCTACTTTTACAGGGACAGGATAATAGGGAAAGCCACCGATAAGTGGGGTCGCCTCCTCTGGAGGTGATTCTCCCGCATTTAGGCGGGAGATTTCTCCGCTTTTAGGCAGAATTATATAGTTTGATAGGGATATTTCTCTCCCCACCTTCTGCCTTTTCCATCCCGCAAATAAAAAATATCGCTCTATTTTCAAATTCTCTCAACCAAGATGCCTGTGGACCTTCCCACTACACCTGTTCTGTCGTGGTTTATTTCCATATAAGAAAATACCATCAAACCGTGAGTGGGACTATGTTGGTCCAAATCTGAGCATATGAGATTATTTATGTATTTGCCCTTGTGTCCTACTGTACTTAAGTCCATATTATTTCACTTGTGCAGGTATCAAAACATACACATTGTTTCTTGTGGGACTTATTTTTAAATAATAATTACTAAAAGTTATGTTTTAAGTAGGATAATTATTCAGTGACACTCAAAATTAAATAAACATAAAAACTGGCAAAGGATGGGGCATTAACAAAATATATAAAACATATATCTTAAAAAAATAATAATGATGATGTAATTTCCTGATAATCAGGTTTACATTTAGGTATTTGCAGTCAGTCCGGGTCAAGCCTGAGGAAGCTGATGGAAACTCGTTACAATAGACCTGATTACTTTGTTTTTAATATATGTGTTTTATATAATTTATTTATTAAAGTGTGGTAAATCTTAGCTTTGGGAGTGTGATCACAATTAGAGTTGAGCGAACACCTGGATGTTCGGGTTCGAGAAGTTCGGCCGAACATCCCGGAAATGTTCGGGTTCGGGATCCGAACCCGATCCGAACTTCGTCCCGAACCCGAACCCCATTGAAGTCAATGGGGACCCGAACTTTTCGGCACTAAAAAGGCTGTAAAACAGCCCAGGAAAGAGCTAGAGGGCTGCAAAAGGCAGCAACATGTAGGTAAATCCCCTGCAAACAAATGTGGATAGGGAAATGAATTAAATTAAAAATTAAATAAATAAAAATTAACCAAAATCAATTGGAGAGAGGTTCCATAGCAGAGAATCTGGCTTCCCGTCACCCACCACTGGAACAGTCCATTCTCAGATATTTAGGCCCCGGCACCCAGGCAGAGGAGAGAGGTCCCGTAACAGAGAATCTGTCTTCATGTCAGCAGAGAATTAGTCTGCATGTCATAGCAGAGAATGAGGCTTCACGTCAGCCACCACTGCAACAGTCCATTGGCATATATTTAGGCCCAGCACCCAGGCAGAGGAGGGAGGTCCCGTAACAGAGAATCTGTCTTCATGTCAGCAGAGAATTAGTCTGCATGTCATAGCAGAGAATGAGGCTTCACGTCAGCCACCACTGCAACAGTCCATTGGCATATATTTAGGCCCAGCACACACACAGGCAGAGGAGAGAGGTCCCGTAACAGAGAATCTGGCTTCATGTCAGCAGAGAATCAGTCTGCATGTCATAGCAGAGAATGAGGCTTCACGTCAGCCACCACTGCAACAGTCCATTGGCATATATTTAGGCCCAGCACACACACAGGCAGAGGAGAGAGGTCCCGTAACAGAGGATCTGGCTTCATGTCAGCAGAGAATCAGTCTGCATGTCATAGCAGAGAATCAGGCTTCACGTCAGCCACCACTGCAACAGTCCATTGTCATAAATTTAGGCCCAGCACCCAGGCAGAGGAGAGAGGTCCCGTAACAGACAATCTGGCTTCATGTCAGCAGAGAATTAGTCTGCATGTCATAGCAGAGAATGAGGCTTCACGTCAGCCACCACTGCAACAGTCCATTGGCATATATTTAGGCCTAGCACACAGGCAGAGGAGAGAGGTCCCGTAACAGACAATCTGGCTTCATGTCAGCAGAGAATCAGTCTGCATGTCATAGCAGAGAATGAGGCTTCACGTCACCCACCACTGCAACAGTCCATTGGCATATATTTAGGCCTAGCACACAGGCAGAGCAGAGAGGTCCCGTAACAGACAATCTGGCTTCATGACAGCAGAGAATCAGTCTGCATGTCATAGCAGAGAATGAGGCTTCACGTCACCCACCACTGCAACAGTCCATTGGCATATATTTAGGCCTAGCACACAGGCAGAGCAGAGAGGTCCCGTAACAGACAATCTGGCTTCATGACAGCAGAGAATCAGTCTGCATGTCATAGCAGAGAATGAGGCTTCACGTCACCCACCACTGCAACAGTCCATTGGCATATATTTAGGCCTAGCACACAGGCAGAGCAGAGAGGTCCCGTAACAGACGATCTGGCTTCATGTCAGCAGAGAATCAGTCTGCATGTCATAGCAGAGAATGAGGCTTCACGTCAGCCACCACTGCAACAGTCCATTGGCATATATTTAGGCCCAGCACCCAGGCAGAGGAGGGAGGTCCCGTAACAGAGAATCTGTCTTCATGTCAGCAGAGAATTAGTCTGCATGTCATAGCAGAGAATGAGGCTTCACGTCAGCCACCACTGCAACAGTCCATTGGCATATATTTAGGCCCAGCACACACACAGGCAGAGGAGAGAGGTCCCGTAACAGAGAATCTGTCTTCATGTCAGCAGAGAATTAGTCTGCATGTCATAGCAGAGAATCAGGCTTCACGTCACCCACCACTGCAACAGTCCATTGGCATATATTTAGGCCCAGCACCCAGGCAGAGGAGGGAGGTCCCGTAACAGAGAATCTGTCTTCATGTCAGCAGAGAATTAGTCTGCATGTCATAGCAGAGAATGAGGCTTCACGTCAGCCACCACTGCAACAGTCCATTGGCATATATTTAGGCCCAGCACACACACAGGCAGAGGAGAGAGGTCCCGTAACAGACAATCTGGCTTCATGTCAGCAGAGAATTAGTCTGCATGTCATAGCAGAGAATGAGGCTTCACGTCACCCACCACTGCAACAGTCCATTGGCATATATTTAGGCCCAGCACCCAGGCAGAGGAGGGAGGTCCCGTAACAGAGAATCTGTCTTCATGTCAGCAGAGAATTAGTCTGCATGTCATAGCAGAGAATGAGGCTTCACTGTCACCCACCACTGCAACAGTCCATTGGCATATATTTAGGCCTAGCACACAGGCAGAGGAGAGGTTCATTCAACTTTGGGTAGCCTCGCAATATAATGGTAAAATGAAAATAAAAATAGGATTGAATGAGGAAGTGCCCTGGAGTACAATAATATATGGTTATGGGGAGGTAGTTAATGTCTAATCTGGACAAGGGACGGACAGGTCCTGTGGGATCCATGCCTGGTTCATTTTTATGAACGTCAGCTTGTCCACATTGGCTGTAGACAGGCGGCTGCGTTTGTCTGTAATGACGCCCCCTGCCGTGCTGAATACACGTTCAGACAAAACGCTGGCTGCCGGGCAGGCCAGCACCTCCAAGGCATAAAAGGCTAGCTCTGGCCACGTGGACAATTTAGAGACCCAGAAGTTGAATGGGGCCGAACCATCAGTCAGTACGTGGAGGGGTGTGCACACGTACTGTTCCACCATGTTAGTGAAATGTTGCCTCCTGCTAACACGTTGCGTATCAGGTGGTGGTGCAGTTAGCTGTGGCGTGTTGACAAAAGTTTTCCACATCTCTGCCATGCTAACCCTGCCCTCAGAGGAGCTGGCCGTGACACAGCTGCCTTGGCGACCTCTTGCTCCTCCTCTGCCTTGGCCTTGGGCTTCCACTTGTTCCCCTGTGACATTTGGGAATGCTCTCAGTAGCGCGTCTACCAACGTGCGCTTGTACTCGCGCATCTTCCTATCACGCTCCAGTGCAGGAAGTAAGGTGGGCACATTGTCTTTGTAGCGTGGATCCAGCAGGGTGGCAACCCAGTAGTCCGCACAGGTTAAAATGTGGGCAACTCTGCTGTCGTTGCGCAGGCACTGCAGCATGTAGTCGCTCATGTGTGCCAGGCTGCCCAGGGGTAAGGACAAGCTGTCCTCTGTGGGAGGCGTATCGTCATCGTCCTGCCTTTCCCCCCAGCCACGCACCAGTGATGGACCCGAGCTGCGTTGGGTGCCACCCCGCTGTGACCATGCTTCATCCTCATCCTCCTCCACCTCCTCCTCATCCTCGTCCTCCTCGTCCTCCAGTAGTGGGCCCTGGCTGGCCACATTTGTACCTGGCCTCTGCTGTTGCCAAAAACCTCCCTCTGAGTCACTTCGAAGAGACTGGCCTGAAAGTGCTAAAAATGACCCCTCTTCCTCCTCCTCCTCCTCCTCCTGGGCCACCTCCTCTTCCATCATCGCCCTAAGTGTTTTCTCAAGGAGACATAGAAGTGGTATTGTAACGCTGATAACGGTGTCATCGCCACTGGCCATGTTGGTGGAGTACTCGAAACAGCGCAACAGGGCACACAGGTCTCGCATGGAGGCCCAGTCATTGGTGGTGAAGTGGTGCTGTTCTGTAGTGCGACTGACCCGTGCGTGCTGCAGCTGAAACTCCACTATGGCCTGCTGCTGCTCGCACAGTCTGTCCAGCATGTGCAAGGTGGAGTTCCACCTGGTGGGCACGTCGCATATGAGGCGGTGAGCGGGAAGGCCGAAGTTACGCTGTAGCGCAGACAGGCGAGCAGCAGCAGGATGTGAACGCCGGAAGCGCGAACAGACGGCCCGCACTTTATGCAGCAGCTCTGACATGTCGGGGTAGTTGTGAATGAACTTCTGCACCACCAAATTCAGCACATGCGCCAAGCAAGGGATGTGCGTCAAATTGGCTAGTCCCAGAGCTGCAACGAGATTTCGCCCATTATCACACACCACCAGGCCGGGCTTGAGGCTCACCGGCAGCAACCACTCGTCGGTCTGTTGTTCTATACCCCGCCACAACTCCTGTGCGGTGTGGGGCCTGTCCCCCAAACATATGAGTTTCAGAATGGCCTGCTGACGTTTACCCCGGGCTGTGCTGAAGTTGGTGGTGAAGGTGTGTGGCTGACTGGATGAGCAGGTGGAAGAAGAGGAGGAGGAAGCCGAGAAGGAGGAGGTGGCAACAGGAGGCAAAGAATGTTGCCCTGCGATCCTTGGCGGCGGAAGGACGTGCGCCAAACAGCTCTCCGCCTGGGGCCCAGCTGCCACTACATTTACCCAGTGTGCAGTTAGGGAGATATAGCGTCCCTGGCCGTGCTTACTGGTCCACGTATCTGTGGTTAGGTGGACCTTGCCACAGATGGCGTTGCGCAGTGCACACTTGATTTTATCGGATACTTGGTTGTGCAGGGAAGGCACGGCTCTCTTGGAGAAGTAGTGCCGGCTGGGAACAACATACTGTGGGACAGCAAGCGACATGAGCTGTTTGAAGCTGTCTGTGTCCACCAGCCTAAATGACAGCATTTCATAGGCCAGTAGTTTAGAAATGCTGGCATTCAGGGCCAGGGATCGAGGGTGGCTAGGTGGGAATTTACGCTTTCTATCAAATGTTTGTGAGATGGAGAGCTGAACGCTGGCGTGTGACATGGTTGAGACGCTTGGTGACGGAGGTGGTGGTGGTGGTGTTGGTGGTACATCCCCTGTTTGCTGGGCGGCAGGTGCCAACGTTCCTCCAGAGGCGGAGGAAGAGGCCGAGGCGGCAGCAGCAGAATAGGCCGAGGCGGCAGCAGCAGAAGAGGTAGCAGGGGGAGCCTGAGTGACTTCCTTGGTTTTAAGGTGTTTACTCCACTGCAGTTCATGCTTTGCATGCAGGTGCCTGGTCATGCAGGTTGTGCTCAGGTTCAGAACGTTAATGCCTCGCTTCAGGCTCTGATGGCACAGCATGCAAACCACTCGGGTCTTGTCGTCAGCACATTGTTTGAAGAAGTGCCATGCCAGGGAACTCCTTGAAGCTGCCTTTGGGGTGCTCGGTCCCAGATGGCGGCGGTCAGTAGCAGGCGGAGTCTCTTGGCGGCGGGTGTTCTGCTTTTGCCCACTGCTCCCTCTTTTGCTACGCTGTTGGCTCGGTCTCACCACTGCCTCTTCCTCCGAACTGTGAAAGTCAGTGGCACGACCTTCATTCCATGTGGGGTCTAGGACCTCATCGTCCCCTGCATCGTCTTCCACCCAGTCTTGATCCCTGACCTCCTGTTCAGTCTGCACACTGCAGAAAGACGCAGCAGTTGGCACCTGTGTTTCGTCATCATCAGAGACATGCTGAGGTGGTATTCCCATGTCCTCATCATCAGGAAACATAAGTGGTTGTGCGTCAGTGCATTCTATGTCTTTCACCGCTGGGGAAGGGCTAGGTGGATGCCCTTGGGAAACCCTGCCAGCGGAGTCTTCAAACAGCATAAGAGACTGCTGCATAACTTGAGGCTGAGACAGTTTCCCTGGTATGCATGGGGGTGATGTGACAGACTGATGGGGTTGGTTTTCAGGCGCCATCTGTGCGCTTTCTGCAGAAGACTGGGTGGGAGATAATGTGAACGTGCTGGATCCACTGTCGGCCACCCAATTGACTAATGCCTGTACCTGCTCAGGCCTTACCATCCTTAGAACGGCATTGGGCCCCACCATATATCGCTGTAAATTCTGGCGGCTACTGGGACCTGAGGTAGTTGGTACACTAGGACGTGTGGATGTGGCAGAACGGCCACGTCCTCTCCCAGCACCAGAGGGTCCACTAACACCACCACGACCATGTCCACGTCCGCGTCCCTTACTAGATGTTTTTCTCATTGTTATGGTTCACCACAACAACAAATATATTATTTGGCCCAATGTATTGTATTCAAATTCAGCGGGATATAAATTTGAGGCCTAGTATTTAGGCGCTGGGTGACCGGTATGGATTTAGTGACAGAATTAGACTTGGAAATGCACAGAAGCGTGTGTGTGAAGTTATTCTGAATGACCCTATGTGCACCTTCAATATGATCTACCCTTTTAGGGATAGATTTCAAATAGCTCTGATATAGCAGAAACGACTAAATTATGAAATTGCTAAATTGGGAATTGTATTTCAACCCAGAACAAAAAATGTGCTTTGACGGACACTAAATAACTTTCCCAGCCACAACAGGACAGCGGTAACGAGAGATTTAGCGGGATATAAATTTGAGGCCTAGTATTTAGGCGCTGGGTGACAGGTATGGGTTTAGTGACAGAATTAGATTTGGAAATGCACAGTAGCGGGTGTGTGTGAAGTTATTCTGAATGACCCAATGTGCACCTTGAATATTATATACCCTTTTAGGGATAGATTTCAAATAGCTCTGATATAGCAGAAACCACTAAATTATGAAATTGCTAAATTGGGAATTGTATTTCAACCCAGAACAAGAAATGTGCTTGAACGGACACTAAATAACTCGCCCAGCTACAGCACTAAGGACAGATTTAGCGGGATATAAATTTGAGGCCTAGTATTTAGGCGCTGGGTGACAGGTATGGGTTTAGTGCCAGAATTAGACTTGGAAATACACAGTAGCGGGTGTGTGTGAAGTTATTCTGAATGACCCAATGTGCACCTTGAATATTATATACCCTTTTAGGGATAGATTTCAAATAGCTCTGATATAGCAGAAACCACTAAATTATGAAATTGCTAAATTGGGAATTGTATTTCAACCCAGAACAAGAAATGTGCTTGAACGGACACTAAATAACTCGCCCAGCTACAGCACTAAGGACAGATTTAGCGGGATATAAATTTGAGGCCTAGTATTTAGGCGCTGGGTGACAGGTATGGGTTTAGTGCCAGAATTAGACTTGGAAATACACAGTAGCGGGTGTGTGTGAAGTTATTCTGAATGACCCAATGTGCACCTTGAATATTATATACCCTTTTAGGGATAGATTTCAAATAGCTCTGATATAGCAGAAACCACTAAATTATGAAATTGCTAAATTGGGAATTGTATTTCAACCCAGAACAAGAAATGTGCTTGAACGGACACTAAATAACTCGCCCAGCTACAGCACTAAGGACAGATTTAGCGGGATATAAATTTGAGGCCTAGTATTTAGGCGCTGGGTGACAGGTATGGGTTTAGTGCCAGAATTAGACTTGGAAATACACAGTAGCGGGTGTGTGTGAAGTTATTCTGAATGACCCAATGTGCACCTTGAATATTATATACCCTTTTAGGGATAGATTTCAAATAGCTCTGATATAGCAGAAACCACTAAATTATGAAATTGCTAAATTGGGAATTGTATTTCAACCCAGAACAAGAAATGTGCTTGAACGGACACTAAATAACTCGCCCAGCTACAGCACTAGGGACAGATTTAGCTGGATATAAATTTGAGGCCTAGTATTTAGGCGCTGGGTGACAGGTATGGGTTTAGTGACAGAATTAGACTTGGAAATACACAGTAGCGGGTGTGTGTGAAGTTATTCTGAATGACCCAATGTGCACCTTGAATATTATATACCCTTTTAGGGATAGATTTCAAATAGCTCTGATATAGCAGAAACCACTAAATTATGAAATTGCTAAATTGGGAATTGTATTTCAACCCAGAACAAGAAATGTGCTTGAACGGACACTAAATAACTCGCCCAGCTACAGCACTAGGGACAGATTTAGCTGGATATAAATTTGAGGCCTAGTATTTAGGCGCTGGGTGACCGGTATGGATTTAGTGACAGAATTAGACTGGGATATGGCCAAAAAATAAACAGACTATTGCTGGTTAAATGCACTTGGTGTGACAGCTTCACCCTGATGTAGGCTTTAGCCAAAAAACAACCACACCATTGAGGGTTAAATGCACTTGGTGACAGGCGCAGCTTGCCCCTGATTTAGTATATGGCCAAAAAATGAACAGACTATTGCTGGTTAAATGCACTTGGTGTGACAGCTTCACCCTGATGTAGGCTTTAGCCAAAAAACAACCACACCATTGAGGGTTAAATGCACTTGGTGACAGGCGCAGCTTGCCCCTGATTTTGTATATGGCCAAAAAATGAACAGACTATTGCTGGTTAAATGCACTTGGTGTGACAGCTTCACCCTGATGTAGGCTTTAGCCAAAAAACAACCACACCATTGAGGGTTAAATGCACTTGGTGACAGGCGCAGCTTGCCCCTGATTTTGTATATGGCCAAAAAATGAACAGACTATTGCTGGTTAAATGCACTTGGTGTGACAGCTTCACCCTGATGTAGGCTTTAGCCAAAAAACAACCACACCATTGAGGGTTAAATGCACTTGGTCGCAGCTTGTGCTGGCGCACCACAAGACACAAAATGGCCGCCGATCACCCCAGAAAAATGTGACTGACAAACGGTCTGTGCAGCCTAAAAACAGTGAGCAATTGAGGATCAGCAGCTCAATGATCCACAGCTGCAGATCGATCAGTTAATCAAGTCCTTTGGAGGAGTTAATCTGCCTAATCTCGCCCTACTGTCGCAGCCGCAACCTCTCCCTACGCTAATCAGAGCAGAGTGACGGGCGGCGCTATGTGACTCCAGCTTAAATAGAGGCTGGGTCACATGGTGCTCTGGCCAATCACAGCCATGCCAATAGTAGGCATGGCTGTGATGGCCTCTTGGGGCAAGTAGTATGACGCTTGTTGATTGGCTGCTTTGCAGCCTTTCAAAAAGCGCCAAGAAAGCGTCACAAAAGCGCGAAGAAAGCGACGAACACCGAACCCTGAACCCGGACTTTTACGAAAATGTCCGGGTTCGGGTCCGTGTCACGGACACCCCAAAATTCGGTACGAACCCGAACTATACAGTTCGAGTTCGCTCATCCCTAATCACAATATATTCGATAGAAAAACGTTTCAAAGACCCAAAAGTCCCAAAAGTCTTTTTAAGGACTATTGTGTGTGGTGGCAGGCTGGCAGCAATATAATTTAGCTAGCAAATATTTTTTCCGATACTTTACAATACTTTTTTGATAGAGTGTGTCTGCAGTGACTTGTGACATCTGTGCTGCAATACCTTCTGTGTGTCAGGGCCAGATATTGGGAACAATATTACTGACAACAAATATATATATTTTTTCCATAATTTATCCACACTTTGCCTATAAATGGTGTATGCAGTGAATTGTCACATCTGCGCTGCAATAGCATGTGTCAGGACCATATATTGGGAAAAATATTACTGAAAACAAATATATATATTTTTTTTACATAATTTATCCACACTTTGCCAATAAATGGTGTCTGCAGTGAATTGTCACATCTGTGCTGCAATAGCATGTGACAGGGCCAGATATTGGGAAAAATATTACTGACAACAAATATATATTTTCCATAATTTATCCACACTTTGCCTATAAACGGTGTCTACAGTGAATTGTCACATCTGCGACGCTGCAAAAGCGTGTAGCTGTGTCAGGGCCAGATATAATTTATCCACACTTTGCCTATAAACAGTGTTTGCAGTGAATTGTCACATCTGTGCTGCAAGCGTATGTGTGTGTGTCAGGGCCAGATATTGGGATAATAAAAATATTACTGACAACAAATATATATTTTCCATAATTTATCCCCATTTTTCCTATAAACGGTCCCTTATAACATATAACATTTAATATGAAGAATGAGAGCAGTAAGGGACAGGATGCTGTGGCTGTGATGCTGATGGTGGACGTAGAGGTCGTGGCCCTGGGTGCGGTGAAACTGTGCCTGCTGCCAGAGCACAAGAAAAACAATCATCCAAGATACCTAGCTTCATGTCCCAGTTTGCAGGGTGGCGCAGGACACCACTCTTGAAGTCAGCCCAGTGCGAACAGGTGGTCGGTTGGATTGCAGAAAATAGTGCTTCCAGTTGGTTAAGCACCACCCTGTCTTCCACCAAGTCCATTCTCAGTAGCCAGGAGTCTGGTCCACACAATACTCACCCTGATCCTCCTTCCTCCCAACATTTACAGTCTGGCCAAACAATTGATCCCACACTCGGATATTCTGAGGACCTCTTTGCATCGCCATTAATTGATTTGGCCCTCTCGCTTAGCACGCTTGAAGAGGGACCTGACCTCATGAGCATCCAGAGTCACAAGAACATGACGCTGGGGAATGGCAATTAGTGTGTAATGAGGTGGATGATCATAAGACACAGTTGACAATGACTCAATCGCAATTACTGTCTTAAGAGGTTGAGCAGAGGATGACACACAGTTGTCAATCACTGAGGTTGTGGTTAGGTCAACAAATCAGGAGGATGATCAGAGTGAGGAAGTGGAAGAGGAGGTGATGGACGACGTAGTCACTGACCCAACCTGGGAAGGTGGCAACAACCCGAGCGAGGAGAGCATTACAGAGGGGGGGGGGGGGGGATCTGCAGCACTGCAACAGGCTAGAAGAGGCAGTGGGGTGGCAAAAGGTTGAAGGCTGTCACCAGCGATTAGGCCCGCAACTGTTCCACGGAGCACCCCCTTGCGTAAATCTCCCTTGCCAAGGGGTAGGTGTTCGGCAGTATGGTGCTTTTTTGAAGAAAGTGCAGATGACAATAGAATAGTAGGTTGAAACCTGTGCCACACCAAAATGAGGCAGGGCGTTAACACTAGCAACCTCACAACCACCAGCATGATCCGCCACATGGCATCAAAGCACCCTAATAGGTGGGCCGAACGCCTGGGTCCACAATCTGTGTTTGAGGGTCACACCACTGCCTCCTCTTCCCCTGTGTTACGTGCTGGCCAATCCCCTGTCCAAGACGCAGGCCCGGATGCCTCCCGCCCTGTACCTGGACCTTTGCAAGCACCATCAGCGACCACATCCACTTCCCTGTCCCAGCGCAGTGTCCAAATGTCATTACCCCAAGCATTTGAACGCAATCGCAAATACCCACCCACCCACAGGCCTAGCACTAAATGCGCAGCTTTCCAAATTACTGGCGCTGGGTATGTTGCCATTTAGGCTTGTGGACACTGAGGCCTTTCCGCAGAATGATGTCGGTGGCCGTCCCTTGTTACACAGTCCCCAGCCGCCACTTTTTTTTCAAGGTGTTCCGTGCCAGCCTTGCACCAACATGTGTCCCTTAACATCACACGTGCCCTGACCAACACAGTTACTGGGAAGGTCCACTTAACCACGGACACATGAACAAGTGCTTTCGGCCAGGGACACTACATTTCCCTGATGGTACACTGGGTGAATGTTGTAGAGGCCGGGAGCGACTCGTACCCTGGGATGGCACAGGTGCTACCGACGCCAAGGATTGCAAGCCCTACTTCCATCAGGGTTTCCGCTAGCACCTACATTAGTGGCTCCAACCCCCACTTCTCCTCCTCTATCTCCTCCTCCACTTCCACCTCCGAATTATCCACGTGCAGCACCAGTCAGTCATCAGTCGGTAGCTGGAAGCAAGTGTAGCACTGCAGTGGGGAAGCGGCAACAGGCTGTGCTGAAGCTGATCTGCCTAGGTGACAAACTGCACACCGCCGCATAGCTGTGGCAGGGGATTAGAGACCAGACTGAGCTGTGGCTCACGCCACTCAACCTAGAACCAGGCATGGTTGTGTCTGATAAAGGCCGTAACTTGGTGGCAGCTTTGGAGCTGGGCAACCTTAGACACATCCTATGTCTTGCCCACGTATTCAACCTTGTGGGTTAGCAGTTTCTGAAAACCTACCCCAATTTGCCTGAGCTACTGGTGAAGGTGCGCCACGTGTGTGCACATTTTTCCGCAAGTCACCGACAGCTTTAGCCGGTCTGTCAGAGCTGCAGCAGCGCTTGAAATTGCTAGCTCACCGGCTGTTGTGCGAAGTGAGCACGCGCTGGAACTCCACGCTTCACATGTTGGCCAAGCTTTGTGAGCAGCAGAGGGCAGTTGTGGAATACCAGCTGCAACATGGTCGTCACCTTTCCAGTCAGCTTCCGCTATTAACAAGGGAGGAGTGGGCATGGATGTCTGACCTCTGTGAGGTTTTATGCAACTTTGAGGAATCAACGCAGATTGTGAGCGGCAATAACGCTATTATCAGCGTCACTATCCCACTTCTGTGTCTTATCAAACGCTCGCTGCTCACAATTAAGGACGACGCTGTGCATGTGGATGAGGTGGAAATGGGGGAAGACATTACACAGGTTGATGATAACCATACCACCCTCAGTTCGCCTTCTCAGCGCGAATTGGAGGCTAAAGAGGAGGAGGAGAAGGAGACGGTTCCACCCATAGAAGTTTAATTCCATCTGTTCTGCGTGGGTGGGCAGAAGAGGAGGAAGAGAATGAGGAGATTGGGGGTGATCCTCCTGATGACGACAGCGAAGTCTCGCCTGTTAATACTCTGGCACACTTCATGTTAGGCTGCCTTTCCTGCGCCACACGCGTTAAACGCATTTTAAACAACACGGATTACTGGTTGTTCACCCTTCTCGACCCCCGCTACAAAGAGAACTTCTCATCTCTCATTCCTCTGGTGAAGTGGATGAGCAAAATGGTGCAATACCAGAAGAATCTTGTTGGAAAATTGCTCCTAAATTTTCCATCAGACAATGATGGCGGCAGAGTCCATATTTCCTTGGCCAACCGAGGAGAGGAGACAAGAGGAACACACAGCAGTTCCAACAGGGGCAGGGTAACACTCTCCAAAGCCTGGGACAGTTTCATGACACCCTGCTAGCACCCTCACCCTGATGTGCGGTCTACTGCCACAAGGAGAGAAAAATTTGTGATGGTGAAGGAGTACATAGCAGACTCTATCAGCATCTCCAATTATCCCTCAGTGCCTTACAACTACTGGGTGTCCAAGCTGGACACGTGGATTGAACTGGCTCTCTACGCTTTGGAGGTGCTGGCCTGCCCTGCAGCCAGCGTTTTGTCTGAGCGGGTATTTAGTGCTGCTGGTGGCATTATAACAGATAAGCGTATCCGCCTGTCAACTGAAAATGCTGACAGGTTGACTCATATAAAAATGAACAAGGCCTGGATTGACCATGACTTCTCCACTCCACCAGAGGAATGCTGATGAACATAAAGGCACTTTACATGTGTTGTTTTTAATGTAGTTAATAGACTGTATTCCCATGCACCCCTTCCACCACAAACAAGGGTATATGGTTGAATATTCATTTTCTCCTCCTCCTCTTCTGTCATATCAACATGCATTGCTTATTCGTCACATATAATGCCCTCCCATAGATTGTGGGCCTGGTGATCAGTTTAAGTCCTTTTAAGCAGCATCAGCAGCAGCATGGCGATGGCAAGGGGACTTACTGTGGAGATGGCAGCATGAGAAGGCCACATTGAAACAATGACTGAGTCTGGATAAAAGACTAAGGCCACAGATTATTTAGAAAGATGTAGATGGAAACAATCTGTGGAGTTGTATGACGGTCACCCGCAGATTAATGCAGACCAGGGGCGTAGCTATAGCTTTGGGGCCCTGACCCAGAAGGGGCCCATCCAGGAGGAGGAGGTGGACTAAAGGATTTGGTCAGGGCCCCCTTAACAGTATTACACAATTAAATTATACACAGCAACAGTATAGACAGTGTATAAAACAGCTGCCGGCCCTGGTCTGAGAGAGCGATCTTTGCTAGCCACAGGAATGGGGACGGGAAGGAAGGGGTCGCTAAAAAATTATTGTGGCCATCAATCAAAATTTTTAAAGGGTGTGTATGATGCCCTCTCTTTTGTGTAACTAAGGGCTCATGCACACGACAGTATTTTGCGTTCAGTATACTGGCCGTTTTTTTAGTTCAGTATGCGGTACATATGCTGAACCATTCATTTCAATGGTTCAGCAAAAAAAAACTGAAGTGTCTCCGTGTGCATTCCGTTTCAGTATTTCAGTATTTCCGTACCGTGAAAAGATAGAACATGTCCTATTCTTGTCCGCAAATCACAGTGCTTGGCTCTATTCAAGTCAATGGGTCCGCAAAAAAAACCGGAACACATATGGAAATGCATCCATATGTCTTCCGCATCTGTTCCGTTTTTGCTGAACCATCTATTGAAAATGTTATGTCCAGCCCAAATTTTTCTATGTAATTACTGTATACGGCATACGGAAAAACGGAATGGAGAAACGGAAACACAACGGAAACAAAAAACGGAACAACGGATCCGTAAAAAAACGGACCGCAAAACACTGAAAAAGCCATACGGTCGTGTGCATGAGCCCTAAGGGTGTATTGGAGTGCCTCTTCCTTGTAATATTTGTCAGCACTTGCACTTTATATACAAGTACATATTCAGGAAAGAATGTTTTCTATAAATTTTTCCTCTAAAATCGTTTTTTTCCTCTTGGTTTTGTGCGCATTATTGTCATTATCTATTTGGACAACATAGTTCCCAGCAGCGACCAGCGAGTCCAAGAATCCTCCGTACATCCCCCCCATGCTGTAACAGAACCATTTCGGTGGTGTTACCAACAATTTCTGCCATTTTCTTATGAACCAGGCTCCCTCCCCTCTTCAGAGCAGGGGGTGCCTGTTTTAATGCTCGGGTTCTCCCATTGACTTCCATTATACTCGGGTGCTCGGTTGAGCACCCGAATATCAGAATGTGTTCGGCCAGAGCCCCCGAGCACCCGGACACTACGGTGCTCGATCAACACTAGTATTTATGTGAAATGTCAGCAACTAGCCAATGGACCTTTCCTTTCATCCAGTTACCACTGTAATCTGCAAGAAATTGTCTGTCTGATGAATGCTGACTTTCATGTTCTGTCCCTAACGGAGTAGGAGATTTTTTGTCTTATCAATATGTCTGGCCATCACATATTACCCTCAGTAGTCAAAAAATCTTCTGCACCTTGAAACACAACTCAGAAACATTACATCAGCCACTTATGTTACACCCATAGAAAGTGATGTCTTATTCTACTTTTATGCCGTCACTTTCCGAGATGGGAAAACCCACCTCAGATCTCTGCGGTATTTATACTCTATAATTTACAGAAACAAATCTCATAAAACACAGGTCTATAGGCAGAGATATCCTGTACATTTCCTCCAACACAACTGCTGTCTGCATTTATCATGGGTATAGATAATGGCTTTAATTCTACTTAAGAGCAGTATGTCAAGGAATTGATGAAGATTTCTAACATTTTTTAACAATCTAGGATATAAGCGAATTTACAGGTTAAGATCTTATAAACACAGCAAAGATGGACACAGGATCTGGGATGTCATCACAAGGGGTTCCCTATGTTTGCCCCCATATGGTCCTCCAAGCATAGCTATATGGTCAAGAATAGCTCTGTAGTCTGTACATAAGCATCCGATTAAGCATTGCAAATGGAATCCAACAAAATTCCATATGACATCCAATAGAAAAAACTTAAATTGTGGCCCTGTCTGTGGGAGTCCTATTAAAGCTTTTGATAAGTCAGGTTGTCCATAGATCTAATTGTGGATGAGGCCGAAGACTTAAAGGGACTTAAAGGGGGACATTTATCAAACTGGTTTAAAGTAGAACTGACTTGGCAACCAATCAGATTAGACCTTTCATTTTTAACAGATCCTTTGGAAAATGAAAGGTGGAATCTGATTGGTTGCTATGGGCAACTAAGCCAGTCCTACTTTACACCAGTTTGATAAATCTTCCGCAGAGTGCTTTTCCTCCATGGCATAACAGTTATGGACGCAGAACATCAAGCACAGAAGAGGAATTTCTCTCGGTGACCTGCACCACCTTCTTATTTTCTGTTATTTCATTTGCCACAACACTTGGCACTGGAGATTTTTCTTGCTCTGTGTGCAATATATAAGTATAGTTCTTTAACATTTTAGAAAATGTCACTAAATTCTGATAGGATATTCTGTTAGATGCATGACATGGATCATTGCTAGCAACTAATATCCTAGATGCAGCTATCGAGGGAGCGCCTGTCACAGAATTCTCCACTCTGCTTGCAAGGCTGCGGGTTCCTTTGAATCCCATGGAGTAGGTTAATATTTGCATAGGGACTTAGAAGAAAATCAACTCTCCAAACGCATTCTGATGGAGGAAGTCATCTGGATATTTAGCCATTAGAATGCTGTCATTTAATTTCTTATCTTCTTTCTCACATGTGCAGTTTATCTGCCTTGCAATGTTTATGCAATTCCCCTCTGTATCTATCATTAATGAGCTGTTTCTTTGTCTAACCCCTAAAAACCTAACAACTGCCCTTTCCGCTTCGCACGGTTTGTCTGTGAAGAATATACCGTAGATTGCTTTACGCCCATACTATCTGGGTGCACTTCTGTATTCAGGTTTTCTTTCACTGTTCTTATTTCTACCTTATTCAGCAGAGAGAATAAGTTGCTTCATAGAGTATACAGTATGTCTGCTGGTAATTAGCTTATGGCAATTTCAATGATAAGGAAAAAAGGTTTAAAACATAAAAATTTACATTAAAAATTAGGAATTTTGTACACTGTGGACTGGCTCTTTCACATTGCAGGTCTTACTGCGGGGATACTAAAAAGATTTATCAAGTATAGGACAGCTCTACCTCCTGGTTTGGGATGGCCAGGTGCACCTATCTGATGTCGCACTCAAGGCACCTAAGTAGTAAATCAAAAAGAAGGATGGGCACTCTAATATCCGGAACCAAAAAGTTTAATATAATCACAATATTAGTACATATATAAAATAAAGATATGTAAGATTGTTCCAATCAGAAATGTATACGTGGGCAATCTGTTAAATATCTTCAATAAGTATATAGAAAACAGGCCTGTCACCATAAAATAGACTACACAATAAAATCTTACAAAATAATAAATTAAAATACTGATAGTAGCCGCTGGAAATACGTAATGAGCTAGTGCAGGTTAAATGGAAATGGAACCGCTGGTGGTTGCCCAGTCAGATCCACTCAATCTGCAGACAAGTAGAGACTCCTAGGTAGTGGAGTGTTGACCGAGCAATTATATTCAGTATACCTATTGTCTGTAAAATAAATAAATGTGAACAATCACAAAATCCCAATGTGCTAATAATAAAGAAACAGTCCTAATAGTAATGTGAATAATAGAAAAAATTTGAGAAAGGAATCCAAGAAAAATCCAGGAAAAATCCGGAGTGCAATCTCATGTGATTAATCCAAATCCATCTGTATAAATGAATATTCAGCATGCATAAAAATCCTAAGGCATTAAATCTGGTGTGTTGAATTACTGTGCTTGAAATGATAAGTGAATGTTCAATTGCTACAGTCTTTCTTAAATTGCCCACAAACCGCAGAGGTTCAACAGTGTTAGCGATACAATGCTGTTATATCTGTGGCCGCTTGCATATGGATGTAACTTTGTGTTCCAATGTTACAGTCTCGGTGGTTTCAGTTTGCCACTGTAGGCACAATTGCCTAGCAGAGGACTATAATGCCGGATGTTCGGTAATATTCGCTACTATCTAAGGTGTCATGCGATGCAATGGTACTCACGCTTGGTAGTGTCCGGTCTGTGGCATGAGTGCAAGGCACGCTTACCTTGCAGGCGCAGATTACGAGATTGCCTTACTATTATATCCCGGATCTGTATAGTCCACTTTGGCTGTTATAGAGGTCCGGTAGCAGGTCACAAGTCTCTCTCTGTTTTCGCCGTAGTTGGTTCCCAGTTTGCACTTCTCTTTGCAATGGGCGTTTCTCCTATCCTTCACATCGCCCGAGCAGCTAGTTTGATAGCACCGGCTGTGTTGTATTATCCGTAGGTTACCAGACTATGGCCAATAGATCTGGAGTTAGTTTTTTTCGGTGAAAGCGCTTTCTCTAGATAACAGTTCTATTGTTCATCTAGTTTTGCCGGTACATTGCCAGGGTCCAATACTTTATCTTTCCACGCCAGACGCGTTTCGAAGGTTAGGCTACCTTCTTCCTCAGTGGCTTTAGTAAGAACTGTCTGGCTTTCCGGCTTTTATTCCTCTGGCTATCAGAAGGGCTCTCTGTTAACCCTGAAATGGATCTTGTGGATCTGGAACCTTTTTTGTCATGTTGCATTTTCATTATATTTCCTTTGCGGTATTTAAGGGTTCATGCGTTTTTTGCTCCACATTTATTTCAGCTTATCTCCAATAGTTTCGATAGGTTACTTTTGTGAAAGCTAATTATATTCTCACATTTGTTGGGTTCTTATTTCCAGTATATATTGGAGAGTCATGCATCCCAGCAGCAAATGTATATTTGTTATTATATCAATAGTCATGTACAGAATGATCACATAACCATGTTCTAACATATCATTTAAGGTGACCAAGGGAGTATAAGGTCGCTGATAGCACTTGCTTATGTGGTATATATAAGTAATCATAGTATACATCACTCGATAATTTTTATACAAAAAGTCAAAAAATAACTACATATTATGTAAGATAAAAACCAATAAAATTTATTCAATTTTTATAAAATATAAAATATTAAATCTTATTAAAAGACATATATAGGTATTCATGTGAATGAATTAGGGAGATATATGAAGGACTGGACGGATGGTGCCCTTAGTGTAAAATCTGGGATACAATCACTAACCCCATATACTTCATTAGTCCTGAGGAGTGCAGTTTCTAATAGGTCGCTGACCTTTCATGATGTAATTGGGCTGGGAGCCCATCGACCAGGAGGGCTCCCAGCCCAATTACATCATGAAAGGTCAGCGACCTATTAGAAACTGCACTCCTCAGGACTAATGAAGTATATGGGGTTAGTGATTGTATCCCAGATTTTACACTAAGGGCACCATCCGTCCAGTCCTTCATATATCTCCCTAATTCATTCACATGAATACCTATATATGTCTTTTAATAAGATTTAATATTTTATATTTTATAAAAATTGAATAAATTTTATTGGTTTTTATCTTACATAATATGTAGTTATTTTTTGACTTTTTGTATAAAAATTATCGAGTGATGTATACTATGATTACTTATATATACCACATAAGCAAGTGCTATCAGCGACCTTATACTCCCTTGGTCACCTTAAATGATATGTTAGAACATGGTTATGTGATCATTCTGTACATGACTATTGATATAATAACAAATATACATTTGCTGCTGGGATGCATGACTCTCCAATATATACTGGAAATAAGAACCCAACAAATGTGAGAATATAATTAGCTTTCACAAAAGTAACCTATCGAAACTATTGGAGATAAGCTGAAATAAATGTGGAGCAAAAAACGCATGAACCCTTAAATACCGCAAAGGAAATATAATGAAAATGCAACATGACAAAAAAGGTTCCAGATCCACAAGATCCATTTCAGGGTTAACAGAGAGCCCTTCTGATAGCCAGAGGAATAAAAGCCGGAAAGCCAGACAGTTCTTACTAAAGCCACTGAGGAAGAAGGTAGCCTAACCTTCGAAACGCGTCTGGCGTGGAAAGATAAAGTATTGGACCCTGGCAATGTACCGGCAAAACTAGATGAACAATAGAACTGTTATCTAGAGAAAGCGCTTTCACCGGAAAAAACTAACTCCAGATCTATTGGCCATAGTCTGGTAACCTACGGATAATACAACACAGCCGGTGCTATCAAACTAGCTGCTCGGGCGATGTGAAGGATAGGAGAAACGCCCATTGCAAAGAGAAGTGCAAACTGGGAACCAACTACGGCGAAAACAGAGAGAGACTTGTGACCTGCTACCGGACCTCTATAACAGCCAAAGTGGACTATACAGATCCGGGATATAATAGTAAGGCAATCTCGTAATCTGCGCCTGCAAGGTAAGCGTGCCTTGCACTCATGCCACAGACCGGACACTACCAAGCGTGAGTACCATTGCATCGCATGACACCTTAGATAGTAGCGAATATTACCGAACATCCGGCATTATAGTCCTCTGCTAGGCAATTGTGCCTACAGTGGCAAACTGAAACCACCGAGACTGTAACATTGGAACACAAAGTTACATCCATATGCAAGCGGCCACAGATATAACAGCATTGTATCGCTAACACTGTTGAACCTCTGCGGTTTGTGGGCAATTTAAGAAAGACTGTAGCAATTGAACATTCACTTATCATTTCAAGCACAGTAATTCAACACACCAGATTTAATGCCTTAGGATTTTTATGCATGCTGAATATTCATTTATACAGATGGATTTGGATTAATCACATGAGATTGCACTCCGGATTTTTCCTGGATTTTTCTTGGATTCCTTTCTCAAATTTTTTCTATTATTCACATTACTATTAGGACTGTTTCTTTATTATTAGCACATTGGGATTTTGTGATTGTTCACATTTATTTATTTTACAGACAATAGGTATACTGAATATAATTGCTCGGTCAACACTCCACTACCTAGGAGTCTCTACTTGTCTGCAGATTGAGTGGATCTGACTGGGCAACCACCAGCGGTTCCATTTCCATTTAACCTGCACTAGCTCATTACGTATTTCCAGCGGCTACTATCAGTATTTTAATTTATTATTTTGTAAGATTTTATTGTGTAGTCTATTTTATGGTGACAGGCCTGTTTTCTATATACTTATTGAAGATATTTAACAGATTGCCCACGTATACATTTCTGATTGGAACAATCTTACATATCTTTATTTTATATATGTACTAATATTGTGATTATATTAAACTTTTTGGTTCCGGATATTAGAGTGCCCATCCTTCTTTTTTGATTTAATACTAAAAAGATTAGCTGACAGTAGCAATGCGCAAAAATATTATATAGGTTGGCCCATTAAAAAGTAGACCGCCTTCAATATCTCGAAATCAAACCTAATCAAATCCTACTAGTAAATCACTTTTAGTTGTCCATAGCAACCAATTAGAGCTGAGCTTTATTTTTTCAGAGCCCTGTAAAAAACTGAGCTGAGTTCTGAGATAGCTGAGCTCTGATTGGTTGCTATGGGCAACTAAGACTGATTTATTATTCAGTTTGATAAAACTGTCCTATCGTCTGGATCTGGCATCAAACTGGATCTACTGCAAACATGAAGAAACCGAGGCCTCCATCGATCAGGACGCCTGAAGTTGTGCAGGAAATTCAGCAGCAGATTGCAGGTAGCCCCAAAAATAAACTCGAACACTGTCTCAGCAAGTTGGTGTATCACGAACGACGTGTCAGTGAGTGCTGAAATCTCTGATTCTGAAACCGTACTGAATAGCATGTGTGCAGGAACTGAAATAGTCTGACAAAGCTAAACGCGTAAATAATAGTGTTGAGCGAATCAAAGCGAACCAAATTGAATTAGATTCAAATTTCAGGAAAACTTCACTCTGCCACGAATCCGAATTTCCTCTCGCTTCGTTGTAATAAATCAGATTTTTCCTAAAATGGCCGATACACGTGTTATAAAGTGAAAGTGAGAAGACCGGGAAGGAGATATGACCCATAATGCCATGCAGCCAGCCAATCTGCAGATAGCCACCCGCTGTGCTGTCACAGCCCTATAAAAAGCCTAAGTCCACCCGATCTCCGTCACTTTACTGTGAGCTGATCATAGGGAGAGAAGTGGCAAGTGCTAGGGACAGTGTTTTAACAATCTTATAATTGTAGAATATTGAATAGGGACAGTGCAGGGACAGTGTAGGGAGATCATAGGGAGAGTTTTCAGACACTGTAGGGAGAGCATAGGGAGACTGCAGGGGCAGTGCAGGGACAGTACAGGCTCTGTGTAATCGCCCTGTGCATATTGTTCCATTGCTGTGCCACTCATTAATGTATAGGCGTGTGTACCTAGTTATCTGCTGCACCATTAATAATTAATCTGCTTAGTTACACATAGATGCACGGAGCATCAGACTCATTGTCAACAGGCAGTGTAATATATAGGCATGTTTTTCTAGTCTATCTGCTGTGCCATTCATTAGGAGCGATGATGACAGTCGAGTACGAGCATATGTTGCCAGTGGTCAGGGACGTGGCCATGAGACTGGTGAGGGTAACATAAGTGATGAACAGACATTAGTGGATGATTAAGTAGTCGATCTCACATGGGAGCCAGGTGAAGAGGGGGTATCGTCAGCATCAGGGGGTGAGGGTGGCAGGAGACCCCTGAGATAGCAGCAAGGTGGCAGCGTACTGATGAGCCAGTCGGGTGGAAACAGTGGAAGATTTGGAGCCAAATGTGCCCGAAGTAGACAGTCTGCTACTCCAGAGCCTACCAGTTAAGGAACAGCTAGCAGTGCACAGGTTCATAAAGGCAGCGACAGTCAGCATGAAATGTTCGGGGTAAAATGCCATACTCGGCAGTGTGGGAATTTTTATCAAGTTGCTGGAGGACATTAGCGTGGCGGTATGCAGGAAATGTGGGCAGAATGTGAAGCATGGTCAGGGTGCTAATTTTGGCACTATGGCCCTGTGTCAACACATAGAGCATGACCATATAGTGGCCTGGGAAAGCCATGGCACTAATGTAGTGGTACAGCCTGATGCAGCAACCCCATAGGCCTGAACGTCTTCTCCAGCAATCAGGGCTACTCAACCTCAGCATAAGGAAGCTGTTGTTCCTTCCCTTCATCTATTGTGCCTGATGCGCCTCCTTATCCTACTCCTCGCCACTTGTTTTGCCAGCAATCGATCACCAAAACAATTGCAAAGAGACAACAGTATGGGTGCACTCAACCAACAGCGCAAAAGCTGAATGTGCACCTGGCCAAGTTGCTGGTACAACAGTGCCTCCCTTTACATATCGTGGACTCTGAACAAAGAACTGATGTCTGGTGCCCACCCAAGATGGAGAGTCCTAAGTCGTCATTACTTCGGTAAAAAAAAGCTGAAACCAGCCCTGCTCACGTATATTGAGCAGAAGGTGGGCCAGTTCTTGAGCCTGTCAGAATCTGGTACAGTTCATGCCAGCGCTGATATGTGGGGCTGTAACTATGGCCAAGGACAATATATGTCTTTTACAGCCCACTGGTTATGGCAATGGTGCCTCTGCGTTGTAATCATGGGATTTCTGTGACAATGTCCTCCTCTGCCTCTTTATTCTCCACCTTGTCATCAGCCTCCATTGGAGGCACAGATTAGGTGTCTCCTCGCCAAGTGGAGATGGGAACCATGGTCACGATAACGGGAAGAACATTCTGTCATGCACTGTGTCAGGGAAGGCTGACCCATGCACCCTGCATAGCGTGTGTCTAGAATCTGGTTCCTACCCAGTTCCTGAAGTCTTCCACTCAACTGGAACAACTGCAAGGCATCTTGAAAATGTCAAGGAAACTAACTATGCATGCACTTCAGCCACGCTAAGGCTCCATTCACACGTCCGCAATTTTCCTTCCGCATCTGTTCCGCAATTTTGCGGAACAGGTGCGGATCCATTTATTTCAATGGGGGCTGCAATTACTGTCCGCATCAGCACTTCCGTGATGCGGTTCCGCAAAAAAAAAGAAGCATGTCCTACTTTTGGCCGCAAATTGCGGTCCGTGGCCCCATTGTACACCAAATGTCATCCGCATGTCATCCGCTTATCATCCGCATATCATCCGCATTACCCTAGCAGCATGTATTCCTCCTTCCTTTTTTATTTCTGCGGAAACACGGAAACACAGAACGGATGTGGATGCACTTTTGTAAAAAACTGAAGGTTTTTACGGAAACACGGATCCGCAAAAATGAAGCCTTATAGTGTAAAACACGCTCCAAGGACAGAATGGTGTTGCCCTACATCGCCTTATATGTGACGTTTCCACACGTTGGAACTCCACCAACAACAGGATGAGGTGAGTTAATTTTTAACACCTCAATCTACATTTTACTAAGCATTCCGTATTCAGAATGCTATTATTTTCCCTTATAACCATGTTATAAGGGAAAATAATACAGTGAATAGACTTTAATGGGGTCTGGGGTTGCTTTCATCCCTATCATCTCCTTGCAACCAAGCAACCGCATCTACACTTGCTTGCGGATGTTTGCGATTTTCACGCATACCCGTTCATTTCTATGAGGCCTGCGTTGCGTGAAAAATGCAGAATATAGAACCTCTATGAAAATCACTGCTCATGTTCACCTCACGCATTGCACCCTCGTGGAATTCTCGCCCACGTGAAAGGGGCCTAATAGTGATGCACAGGCATCCTACATCTAACATAAGCGATTAAAATTCACGTGTTTGCACTGCTATAACATGGATTAAAAGAGCCTTTTTTTCTTCCCTACTTTATTGGTGCTGCCCCCTTTTTTGTTCCCCTAAAGCAGGCATCCTCAAACTGCAGCCCTCCAGCTGTTGACCTCCATCTGTTGTAAAACTACCACTCCCACAATGCCCTGCTGTAGGCTGATACCGTAGGCTGTTCGGGCATGCTGGGAGTTGTAGTTTTGCAACAGCTAGAGTGCCGCAGTTTGAGGATGCCTGCCCTAAAGAGTTTTTTCTTTTTCTTAAGGGCTCGTGTGCACGACCGTATTTATTTTGCGGTCCGCACAAAACGGATCTGCAAAAAATATCAATGACGTCTGTGTGTATTCCGTATTTTGTGGAACTGAACAGCTGGGCCCTAATAGAACAGTACTATCCTTGTCCGTAATGTGGACAATAATAGGACATGTTCTATTTTTTTGCGGAACGGAAATAAGGACATACGGAAGCAAAATGCACACAGAGTACCTTCCTTTTTTTTTTGGGCGGACCCATTGAAATGAATGGTTCAGCTTACGGTCCGCAAAAAAACAAAAACGGACATGGAAAGAAAATACGTTTGTGTGCATGAGCCCTTACTGAAGGATGCTGTATGTTTTTTTTTGTATAGCTAGGGGTTAGCTTGGAACTTTGTGACCTGCAGGATAATGTGCACAGCCATTTTTGTGACCTCCTGTCATTCAGACAGACGCACAGTAACTGTTTTGCTACCAGAAAGGACTAGCTATGCCTGTTGCTGCACTGCACAGTGATGTACACCAGGATACACTCTCTCTAAAGTTTAACTGCAGGCTGGGATAGACCTGATTAAATGCATTTTGTGACAAATTAATTCAGATCTAAGCAATTTTTTATTTTTTATTTGACGAAGCAACCGAATCAAATTTTGGAAAACTTCATTCACCTCTAGTACATTACTGTACTTGGTTGCTGACTACGATTGCTGACAGACAGTTGAACTCATTGCTGTACTTCATGACGGACAAAGCTTGTTTTTTTTATCAGGTCACGCAAATTCGCAGAATACGAGGTACTGGTCTGGTGAAAATCCCCATCTGACTCACAAAACTCCACTTCACAACCAGAAAATTGATGTTTGGTGCGCAGTGTCAGGAACACAAATAGTAGTCCCAATTTTCTTTAAATCAACGGTAAATACCGCAATTTTCCTGGACATCCTGAACAGTTTTACAACCAACTAACAACAGAAGAAACAAATCTCCTGCTTTTTACAACAAGATGAGGCAATGTGCCACACCTCGCGGATCTCACTGGCACGGGTTCATGAACTGTTTACAGATGAGAGAACAGTGAGCAATGGGTTATGGCCACCACGTTCCCCAGACTTGACCACATGTGAGTTATATCTATATGGAAGTTTAAAACAGAAAGTGTCCACTAACAATCCGCCTCCCCTGGATGAACTCAAGGAAAACATCACAAACACTACCCAAAGCATCACAAGCATTATCAGCCAACTTAATTTGACCTGCCCAAAGGTGCAGAGATGTGAACGGGGACCACTTTCAGCATCTTTTGTGACTTGAGGGTAAAAAATTAAAAACAATCTACTCTTGTTCATCTTGTCATCTTGTCATACTGTCGCTGGAAGCGGGCTACTTTTTTGCAGGTCACCCTGTAGAATGGAAACTCATGGTCCACTAATGTGTAGAGAGCCTCTTAGATGTAATCTTGGCTCTGGCTAATGCTAAGAGTGCATAGAGAGAGATATTATGGAGGTTACACACCCCGTCAGCCTATCAGCCTATTAAAGAGGACCTGCAAACTCTCCTGACATATCTGTTTTAGTAACTATGGATCATTCATTCTTGTAATTATTATGTGCGATTCCTTTATTATTCCCGCTAGTTTGCAGTGTGGAGGTGTGTCTCTGCACAGCCTGACACTATCCAATCAGTGCTGCCAATGTCAGACTATGCAGGAACACCCCCCCCCCCCCCCCTTTTCCCATCCCAACTGGTAACACCCATCTGGACATCCATTACAAACTGCTAAAAATGAATGAATAACTTCTAGAATAATAATAAATGAATAGTACAAGACAGATTAATTGTAATAGATACTCTAGAATTGTTATTACATGGGGAATGCAAGTAGCTACTAAAACAAACATGTCATTTAAGGTAAATCAAAAGTAGTTGTTTAACACAAAACTACTCATTCCTTTGTGTATTGAAGTATTACTGGATCATACACTGGTTCTGCTGTTTGTCTCTAATCTGAAAGACACAGTGATAGATGTTGGAACTATTCATTTTAAGTGGTTTGAAAAGGTAGACGGTAAGCTATAGTACACAGTGGTATGCATTTGGTATTAATAAGAAAGGAAAAAGGTGCGCTAGAGCAGAATAAAATGAAAGAAGCTGTTTTCCCCTTAAAGGGATTGTCCACCTTTGTATAATCCTTTGTTGTAGCACATGGAGTATTTATGTTGGTTCACACTGTAATGATGTTTCCAGAAAAAAAGCCTTTTTTGTTAGAAACATTAAAGTCACTCCAATCAAAAACTAAAAATTCATACAATGGCCTATAGATCCTAGGGAACCTACTGTCCTCTACTACAGTTGAAGCATATGCTCTACTTTCTGTACTCTGCCCAGTTTCCCCACTGTTTTCCTTTGTATATGTGTATGTAGGCTGTTTTTAAGTCCTATAACTTGTATAAATAATAATAGTTATGCATTGTGGATTTTTGTCAGTCTTTGGTCAAGCAAGATTTTTTTCTTTCTAGGTGTTTTGCATTTGGACTGACCCATTACTCATATGGATATTTGAATTGTTGTTGAAGACTATGCTAGGCATTAGTGACAGACGAACATCAGACTATTCGGGAACGCGATCAAATGTTCGCGGCATGTCTCATTCACTTTATTGGCAGAAGAACCTGAAAAACCTTCAGGTCATATTTGCAGCCAACAAATACTTACTAGAAGTGCACAAATTGTCCCACAACATGGACAGTGATATACCAGAGGGGGATCAATGGCAAAAATTCCCATCCAAAAATATGTATTTTAATCAGGGGCCATTTTTATGCGTCTTAAAGAGAAACTGTCAAAAATGTAGCCTAGAAATGTTTTATTTTAGGCCATGGGAGTACAGGCCCCCAAAATTAGGCATTCACCTGACAGAAAACATCAAGTGATTATGTGGCTGGATGTATATTAGACGGTCATTGCATATCAATTTTACTGCAGGCCAGTACAAATAAATGTCAAATACATATGTTTAAAAGAACAAAAAATATAAAATTGGATTAAAAACATGACTAACGAAATCCCCCCTCTTGAAAAAAAACAAATGATAATAGTTGAAATTCGATAACACGTGGTCGTCGTCAACAGGTGTTAAATTCCTCCAAGGTCCAAAACATTAGGCATTCACCGGACAAAAAAGAACAAGTAATTATGTGGCTGGAGGTATATTAGAAGGTCATTCGATATCAATTTTACTGCAGGCCAGTGTAGTACTGGCCCCAAAAATTAGGCATTCACTGGACAGAAAAGAACAATTGATAATATGGATGGAGGTATAGTAGGCAGTCACCATATAGCAATTTTACTGTTGTCCATTTGGATTACAGGCCCCCAAAATTATGCATTCAACGTACATAAAAGATCAAGTGATTATGTGGCCGGAGGTATATTCGACGGTCAATGGATATCAATTTTACTGCAGGCCAGTGGACGACAGGCCCCAAAAATTATTAATTCACTGTACAGAAAAGAACAATTGATAATGCGGCTGGAGGTACATTAGGCGGTCACCGTATAACAATTTTACCGTTGGCCGGTTAGATTACAGGCCCCAAAAATTATGCATTCAATGTACATAAATGATCAAGTGATTATGTGGCCGGGGGGTATATTAGACAGTGAATTGATATCAATTTTACAGCAGGCCAGTGGACTACAGGCCACAAAAAGTATTAATTCACCATACAGAAAAGCACAATTGATAATGTGGCTGGAGGTAAATTAGGCTGTCAGCGTATAACAATTTTACTGTTGGCCAGTTAGATTACAGGCCCCAAAAATTATGCATTCACCGTACGTACATAAATGATCAAGTAATTAGGTGGCTGGAGCTGTATTAGACAGTCATTAGATATCAATTTTACTGCAGGCCAGTACAAATAGATGTCAAATACATATATTTAAAAGAACAAAAAAATATAAAATTGGATTAAAAACATGGCTAACAAAATTCCCAGTCTTGAAAAAAACCCAAATGATAATAGTTGAAACACGTGGTCGCCACAGGTGTTGAATTCCCCCGAGGTCCCAAACATTAGGCATTCACCGGACAGAAAAGGCATTTTATGCCGCTGTATTCACCTAAGACAGGGACCATTATTTGTTCTGGGTGGTGGCAGATATTCGTGGGCTGTCATGAGGAAACTCAATTTAATGTGGTCGTCACAGGTGTTGGATTCCTCCGAGATTCATGCTTCATTCATTTTTTGAAATGTGAGGTAGTCCACACTGTAGTGAGCTACCCGAGTGCGCTTATCGGTCACGTTCCCCCCTGCTGCGCTGAGCGTCCTTTTGGACAGGACACGCGACGAGGGCCAAGCCAAGAGTTCCATGGCAAGTTGTGCCAGCTCTGGCCACAGGTCAAGCCAGCATGTGCAGTAGTGCAGAGGTTCCTTGCTTATCAGAGCGTCCATATCGGCCATTAACCTAATATAGTCGGACACCTGTCGGTCTAGGCATTCCCTGAGGCTGGATCCGGAGGGTGGCTGTCGATGGTTGGCTGCAAGAATGATCTCATATCCGAAGTGACCAATACATCTTCAAACCGCCCTCTTCTTGTATGCGCTGTAGGATTGGTACTCACAACTTTTTCTCTGTGGGTGGAAATTCCTCTGCCAGCGCCCGCAGCAGTAGAATGCAGCATCTCTTGCAGCAAGGCCTGGAAATGCTGCATTCTGCTGATAACATGTCTGCCATTTTGTGTTTGTACTGAGGGTCTAAGTACGTTGCCACCCAGTATTGGTCCTTGCCCTTTATACTTTTTATACGGGGGTCCCTCTTCAAACACTGGAGCATGAAGGCCCCTATTTGCACTAAATTGGAAGCGGTGGAGCGGCCTGGCTCCTGCTCATCGACCAAGATAATGTTGTCCTCGGTCTCCTCCTCCATCCACGCACAACACCAGGGATCGCCCCCGAAAAGTTTAAAGCCTGCTCTTCTTGATCCTCCTCCTCCCCCCCAGGCATCATCCTCCTCTGACTTCTGTTATGACTTCCGCTGACTTGTCTCAGATGGAGTAGCCCCCCATTCTCATTCAGCATTGCGACTTCCTCATCTTCCTGCTCCTGCTCCTCGATGGCTTGATAAATGACAGTACACAATGCACACTCCAGAAAGAAGGTGTAAGGTACGATATCGCTGATGGTGCCCTGGCTGCGACTAACCAGTTTGGTGATCTCATCAAATGGCCTCAGAAGTCTGCATGCGTCACGCCATTGGCACAGTGAAAAAAAAACAAGCTCCCCAGAACCTGTCCTGCCACAGAGTTCGTACAGGTAGTCGTTAACGTCACGTTTCTGCTGGAGAAGCCTATCAATCATATGCAAGGTGGAGTTCCAGCGCTTCGGGCAGTCACAAATCAGACGTCTGATGGGCAGGTGGTGTTGCCGCTGAACATCAGCAAGGCGAGCCATGGCGATGTAAGATCTTTTAAAATGGCCAGAGATTTTCCTGGCCTGCCGCAAGACATCTTGGACCCCAGTTTATTTGGCAACGAATTGCTGCACGACTAAGTTCAGGACGTGTGCCATGAAGGGTTCGTGTGTCATTTTGCCCTGTTTCAGTATGCTTAGCAGATTGGAACCATTGTCGCACACCACTTTACCAACTGTCAAATTGAGCGGGGTTAGCCACTGATCGGCCTGTGACCGCAGAGCTAAAAGCAGTGCAGGTCTGGTGTGGCTCTTGGCTTCCAGGCTCAACAGCCGCAGCACAGCATGGCAACTTCTCACCTGGCACGTCGAATAGGTTCTGGGGAGCTGGGGGGTGCAGTTGAAGAGGCGGTAGCAGTGGAAAAGGAGGAGTTAGCCGGGGAGGAGACGGAGGATGGAGTAGGAGGAGGAGAAGAAGAGGCAGGCCTGCATGCAATCCGTGGCGGTAACATCAAATCCACACGGGTGCCAAGGGTTACCTGCTTTATGGCCGTCAGAAGGTTCACCCAGTGGGCAGTAAAAGTTCTGTACCTTCCCTGCCCGTGTTTGCTAGACCACGTGTCTGTGGTCAGATGTATCTTGACACCAACACTGTGTGCCAGAGATATATTCACTTGACGCCACAAAGCTCTGGGATACCCTTCTGGGAGAAATATTTCCTTCCGGGGACCTTCCATTGTGGTGTACCAATGACCACAAATTTTCTATAGGCCTCCGAGTCCACCAATTTATATGGCAGTAGTTGGCGGGTTAGCAGTTCCGACAAGCCAGTGGTGAGCCGCTGGGCAAGAGGATTATCCAGGGTCATCATTTTTTTACTCTCGAACATTTGGGCCACGGAAGCCTGCCTTGTGCCAGATAAACATGACGACGGCACAGAGAAGGTGGAGTGGAGGACAAATGGGAGGAGAGAGGAGAAGAGGCAGGATGTGGAGCATCAGGATTGTGGCTTTGTGGGTTCTGACAGCGTTGTTCCCATTGTGCTTGGTGATGGTAGGCCAGATGTCTTCTTAAGGTGAGTGTTGGGCTTACCGTGAATTATGCATTGACAGCACAGACTGCAGATAGCAACACTATTATCAGCAGCTGACAAGTAAAAAAAAGCCCACACTGCTGAGCCATATGCCGGTGTCCTGGGAGTGGAAGATTTGACAGTGTATGGTGGATGGCTCGCTCCAGATACATTTGCAGTCTGTTTTTTGCCTCCTGTGCACTGCGAGTTCTGATTGCTTCTCCTTCTCCTCCCTATCTGCTGCTCCGTCTCTCCCTCCTCTTCCTCTCTTGTGGGCACCCACGTGACGTCCATCAACACGTCATCATCGTCACCTTCACCACCACCACTGACATTAGAGATCTCAGAGTAGGCAGCAACAGCGGGGACCACTGGGTGGCAGCTGTTGCTACCACCTCTTCCTCATCCGATGCCAAGAATGGCTGCGCATCAGTAAGGTCTGGGAATTGATGGGAAAATAATTCCTCTGACTCAAGTGGAGGGGCTATCATGGTGGTGGTGTTTTTGGGGGTTCATACAGCCGAGAGTGAGGAGGGTACATATACAGAGGATGAGGAGGGTGCAGAAGCGGAAGGCTGAGTGAGCCACTCAACCAACACTGGTGCGTCCTTTGACGTAATCGCACGCAC
The DNA here is from genome assembly GCF_014858855.1 of Bufo gargarizans. Lineage (NCBI taxonomy): Eukaryota > Metazoa > Chordata > Amphibia > Anura > Bufonidae > Bufo > Bufo gargarizans. The sequence continues at coordinate 253,809,653 of NC_058082.1, read as the reverse complement.
CTTCTCCAACTTCACACTTAGGCTCAGGCCTGGTGCACCTGCCTGACCCCTACCACCCCTGCGGAATGGCCGACCTCTTCCTCTGCCTGTCATTTTCAAAATGACCCTGTGACAAAGTCCCTATAGAAGAGCAGTATTTTTGGAAGCAGGTATATAGAACCGCTTAATGATTATTTGCTGGAAGCAGGTATATCAAATCCCTTAATCTGTTTTTTTTGCAGGCAACTCACACCAGTTGAAATGATTTGTTCCAATAGCGTTTGTCCCTCTGTATAGCTGGGGTATCTCAGCAGAACCGCACACAACTCCTTCAAATTACAAATGTACTATATGGAAATTATATTATAGGTATATCACACCCCTGCCTCAATCAGTTTTTTGGGGGGGCAACTGGTATATCACACCAGTTGCAATCAGTTGTTCCAATAGTTTTTGTCCCTCTGTGTAGCAGCAGAACCGCACACAACTGCTGCACAATACAAATACACTATAATTTAATTTATATGTTAGAAAGTATATTATAAGTATATTACACCCCTCAGTATATCACACCTATCGATAGCACACCTATATCAGTCATTAAAAGGACTTTTGTGGCCCTATTAGCTAGCATTTGGTGTCCCTAACAGTCTGTCCCTGCTCCACACAGCAACCTCTTCCTACACTGGCAAAAGACTGAATGTAAAATGGCAAAGTTGCCCCGTGAAACGACCGCCGGGCGAACCGCACTGGTGATTATGGGGCCTGGATAATGTTAAAATATTTAAATCCCTAATTTTTATGATGGGCTTAATTGTGTGCACCCACCTACTGATATCTATGAAGGGGGAGCCAAGTTGGTAAGGCTGATTAGTCAGCCTGCATTTGTGGGAGGGGCGGAGGCTCTTCATATACGAGCCACACCCTCACTCACAGGTGTGTGTTTTCAGGTGCCATAAGCACACTAGCTTCTCTGGTGGTAGGATTCTTTCTTTGCAGCATGGAGCTTGTTATTTTGCTCTCTGCTACCATAGCATGCACGCGCCATATTACGTAAGTAGGTTGGGCCGGGGCCGTCTCTCCAGGCCGGTTGGATCCGACTTTGCTAGCGAACGGGAGGCTTCGCCTCAGAATCTGCTACCTCAGGTTTGCTCGTTTGGGCCTAAATACTTCCATTTGCTTTTCATTTTTGTTTGTTGGTAATAAGAGTTGGTTCCTATAAATCTTTGCTTCGTTCGTCTCGTATGAAAAGTTTCTTTACAGCAATCCGGCTGAAGTAAGAGTTACCCGGGCTGCACCTGACGTCATGTTTGGAGATCGGACGCAGCGTTTATTGTTTAGGCCTTTTGCTGTAGCTGTTCCTTGCCATGTGTCTCCCACCCTTTCCCCCCCCCCCCCCCCCCGCTACCACCATCTTTAAACTTCATGTATTTCACTTTCGTAAGCCGTGTACCGGTGTGGGCTCCCCAGGATACAGCAAAGTCACAGACATGGAAGCAACACTGACACCAGCTTTATATGCAAGAATATAAACTTTACTTTGGAAACAGTATTAACACAAGTACAAACAGTATAAGTAATACCCCAGGCCCACAGTCACCGTCCCTGTCCGAGGGACAGGCCTAGCCTGCTGGCGTACACAGCAGGGCCTACAAGTCGTACTGTGCCGCTATAGAAGACACACCTGGCAGACACAGCAGAGCCTGCAAGTCAATTACTGCGCTGCAGTACAGTACAGTAAGGCCTAACAAAGCTATAACTCTATCTAACTAGCTATACAAGGCCTAGGCTAGTCTCTGTTACTTTAGGCGCCAAACAGTGAAGTACAATTGGTAATCAGGTGTACTGACCTGCGTCCGTTCTGGGCCCTAGGATGCCGCTTACCCGGGATGGCCACCAAGCTCTCAGCAACCGTGCGGCCTTGCTTGATGCTAAGGTTTTCTGTCCATACACCGGAACTGGTCTTCCTGGGACAACCTCTCTTTCAAAGTGCTGGATCCAGACAGGGGACAGCAGATACTCTCCTTCCTTTGAGTGTCCATTCACTGCCGGACATACGCAAGCCAGGATGGAATCGGATACAGTCCTTCACAGCACAATCCTTCCACCATGTCAGATCAACACTTACTGGTTCACCCAGGAGCATGCTGACTGTGCTGCAAAACAGCGGCCTCTAGTGCCCGGAATGCCAAATGACAGCTCCAATACAATGTAAACATAAATATACAGGCAGAGCTTATCCACAATCTCACACTTTCATGCTCTGCTGTTATCTTGAGCGGCATTTACACTTTCGGCTTTTATTTCATGTCTTATGCTGCATCCGCACGTCTTTACTGTCCTGCACTTTTCTACTCTTGGTTCGTATTCACTCAGATTGGTCTCACATTCAAGCTGCGCTCACCTGTTGGCTGTTACATCTCCTTCCGTCCCCAGCTGACAGCCGGATCCGTATTACATGCCTGTTATTACATGTTGTATACTCGGCTTACAGCCATAGCTGCTACTGTTACTCCGTTTTCATGCTCTGGACGCACCACCCTGGTGTTCCCACCTTGCTCCACTCACAACCAGAGCTGTGTTTATACCAACTTTCATGCTCTGCTTATACCCAAAGTTGTGTTCACACTTCTACTGCTACACCAGGTTGTATACCCCACTCACCAAAGCCGCTTTCCATGTCTGCGGTCACATCAAGTTAATATTCCGTTCACATCCAAAGCTGCGTCCGCATGTCTGCTTTTCACATCTTGTCCTATACTCCTTTCACTACTAGAGCTGCGTCCACATGTCTGCTTTCGCATCATGTCAATACTCTACTCACTTTCAGGTTGCATTTATACGTCTGCTTTATACCATGCTTTTCATACGCTACCCATACTCAGAGCTGCGCCTATACCATGTTTTTAGGTACCACTCGCATCCAAAGCTGCATTCACCCATTTGTTGTTACATCATGTGTTGTACTCTGCTTCCACTCAAAGCTGCATTCTCCTGTTCATTGCTACATCATGGTTTTGCTCAATCTCACCGGGGCAGTCTGCACCCACCGCTCTGGTACCTCTCTCCTGACAAACATAACTGCGTTCTTTTCAGGCTTACGTTCCCTTCCTCGGTGGTCTGTCACATTCCATAGGCCTAGTTTCTGTTTAATCCTGGTTCATAATCACTCAGACTGGTCTCCTTTTACTTCTGGTTCGTATTCACTCAGATTGGTCTCCTGCCCCAGTTCACCAAACAGCTCCTCAGCGGAGGTCAGTGGGCCGATAGGAGTACGTTTCCTGCTATGTTTTCACAAGCTGTTCATTTGTTTGTCACAATAAGAGACTTCTCTTAGCGAACTTGCAATGCCCCAGGCATTTCATGTTTACGTTTATGGTTCGTGGTGGTTAGTGTTTTATGTATGCACGTGCTTCGGATTACTAATGTCTATATTTTTAACGCCTGTTGGCAGTCATGTTCCTTAGGCCACCTTCTAGCCAATCCAATCATTCAAGTTGCTTCATATGCCATCAGGTCCGGCTTACGTTTTAATTGCTTATCGTCACCGCAACGTCATCCCTCTGGCTTCGGGGGCCCTATGACCGATCCGGCCTCATGGTTCCGGGGGCCCCTTGACCGCTTTTCATGTTTTGTTTGTTAAGGGTACGACATGGTTGTAGGCTGGTTAGTGTCCCAGGTTTCTGTTGGAGGTTATGCAAGTCCATGTCTTTCTCTTTCTAGGCTATCGAGTCCTGGTTGCTTACTAAACCCGTTGGGTTAAGGCCCAATCTTTTCCCCAGCCGTCCTTAATTCTAAGGTTCGCATCCCAGCGGCTGCCCGGCCCCATGGGCCCCTGGTGGTTGCTTCAGCCCCATGGCTTCAGGGGTCTGACCAATGGTTGTCTGTCCACCTGTGCAGCTATGCTTTTGAATGACTCATATCTTTACTTGCTTGCCAGCTTATGTTATTAATTTTAGTTAATGTCCGTTATTATCTCCATTTTCTGTCACGTTTCCCTTCGTCTTTTCAGGTCATGCAGTTGAACTATTGGGGTCACCTTCCACGTCGGTCAAGGTCTCGTTCCTAACGATATTTCGCCTTGCATGTTATTCAGGCCACGTAGTTTATCTTGGGTATCGCCTGCCACATCGGTCAGGCTCATGGTTTAATTCACGTGCACCTCATTCATGTCACTTTTCATAGTCATAATTCTCAAAAAAATAAAAAATAAAACTCGTCCCCATGGCTTCGCACTGCTTCGGCCCCATGGCTTCGGGGGCCTGACGACTGCTTCGGCCCCATGGCTTCGGGGGCCCGACGACGGCTTCGGGGGCCCGACGACTGCTTCGGCCCCATGGCTTCGGGGGCCCGACGTCTGCTTCGGCCCCATGGCTTCGGGGGCCCGACGACTGTTTTCAAACCTGCTGGGCTGATTGCCTGGTTGGTTGTCCATCTGTGCATCTAGGCTGATTTGGCCCCTATGTATCGCACACATACCTGCTTCCCTAATTTCCTAATAATCCATGTTGATCGCTCCATGTTGATCCATGGCTTCGGGGGCCCGACGACCTGCTTCGGCCCCATTGCTTCGGGGGCCCGACGACCTGCTTCGGCCCCATGGCTTCGGGGGCCCGATGACCTGCTTCGGCCCCATGGCTTCGGGGGCCCGATGACCTGCTTCGGCCCCATGGCTTCGGGGGCCCGACGACCTGCTTCGGCCCCATGGCTTCGGGGGCCCGACGACCTGCTTCGGCCCCATGGCTTCGGGGGCCCGACGACCTGCTTCGGCCCCATGGCTTCGGGAGCCCGACGACCTGCTTTGGCCCCATGGCTTCGGGGGCCCGATGACCTGTTTTGGCCCCATGGCTTCGGGGGGCCGACGTCTGCTTCGGCCCCTTGGCTTCGGGGGCCCGACGACTGTTTTCAGTCCTGCTGGGCTGATTGCCTGGTTGGTTGTCCATCTGTGCATCTAGGCTGGCCCCTATGTATCGCATACATACCTGCTTCCCTAATTTCCTAATAATCCATGTTGATCACTCCATGTTGATCCATGGCTTCGGGGGCCCGACGACTGCTTCGGCCCCATGGCTTCGGGGGCCCGACGACTGCTTCGGCCCCATGGCTTCGGGGGCCCGACGACTGCTTCGGCCCCATGGCTTCGGGGCCCGACGACTGCTTCGGCCCCATGGCTTCGGGGGCCCGACGACTGCTTCGGCCCCATGGCTTCGGGGGCCCGACGACTGTTTTCAAACCTGCTGGACTGATTGCCTGGTTCGCTGTCCATCTGTGCATCTAGGCTGATTTGGCCCCTATGTATCGCATGCATACCTGCTTCCCTAATTTCCTAATAATCCATGTTGATCGCTCATTTTATGTTTTGACCGCAAACTGGTCCGGTTCGCCCTACAGCATTATTGTCATGTCTTACGCAGATATTTCATCTTTCTTTAATTGTTCATGCTTTCGTTCAGGTCCTGCCAGAGGAAGAACAAGTACGGCAATTCGCTCTAGCATTTCAGTCTCTGATCGTAGTCGATCATATCTTGTCAACCAGGTCCCCGCGCAAAGTCTTTGCCTTTTTACCACGACCAGGAATTCATTTTCGCCAGTAGCTTCATTGCATTGCATTCCCTCACTCATGGGAGGGCATAGACAGAATCTTGTATATTATGGCTTCATAGCTTCTTGCCCCACTAACCTCCGACTCCCTACAACCACGTTGAATCAGATTTTGGACAAGGTCCAGCATTTTCTCACGGTAGAAGATTCAGATAGTAGGTCGGTCTTCACGTCTCAAGCGTAAAAAACAGTTCTCAGGGGCGCAAAGTAGAACAAAGCGCGGATAGCTGTTGTCTGGGTAACTATTCAAGGATTCTCTTCCTATCTACATGGTTCTTTTTGGCCCTCATTCCTGCATAGTCTAGGCAGTTAGGCTTTGGTCCCATGATCTCCTGACGCTAGGGCATTGCCAGTACTCGCACTAGAACTAAACTTTACAAGTTTCAGTTGGTTTATGATCCATTTCACAACGTATTCTCGGTCCTCCATTCCACTTTGGTGCAGTATCCGCAATATTGAGCATCATGTCTCTGGCCTTGTCATCCACAAGATGGGTTGTAGGTTTCCTACTGGTCTTGCCTCACATACCCCGAATTTTTGCTCTAGATCCCGGATGCCTTGCAGTTGGCTTGGGGATTAGTTTGTACATGCCATTCAAATTCCTTTTCTACCCTACTTGGCTTGGTTTTTGCCCACTTATAGGCCTACCCACGATCATGGCTTAGGGCACACAACAAGCCATTTAGTCAGGTCAGCTAAGACACGCCTAGCTGGGTTAGGTTGTTCCCGTTGTTTTCTCCCTAGGGTTCTTCGGATACCTCTTGGCCGTAGCCATGACCACAAGTTGGTAAGGCTGATTAGTCAGCCTGCATTTGTGGGAGGGGCGGAGGCTCTTCATATACGAGCCACACCCTCACTCACAGGTGTGTGTTTTCAGGTGCCCCACCCTCCCTCCCTTATCTTCTCATTTCCACAGGGTATGCCCACTTATAGGCCTACCCACGATCATGGCTTAGGGCACACAACAAGCCATTTAGTCAGGTCAGCTAAGACACGCCTAGCTGGGTTAGGTTGTTCCCGTTGTTTTCTCCCTAGGGTTCTTCGGATACCTCTTGGCCGTAGCCATGACCACAATTAATATATAGCTGACTAAAGGCCCTGTACCCTGACAGATGAGGCTGACAATTGTCGGAAAGGAATTGTTCCTTCCCAGCAATCACCTGCTCATCAGTGGAGGTGATGTTACATGCAGCGATCTCCTCTACAGTATGAGGAAGATGGATCACTATTGCCATCACTCGTCCACATACAGATTTGTTGTTTGCCGGCAGCAAAGTGCTGCTAAGACAGTACGATCTGCTGCTGTCAAACTATGATTTAGGTGACCGCACCAAAACATTCTGCTGGTTTATTGGGCAACTGGTGGCAGCGACACCTTTACACCAGCAGAATATTGATAACGAGCGTTCGTACAAAAGCTTGTTGGCGATAATGTGCCTAAACATCGGGCAGTGTAAAGGGGCCTTTAGACAGCTTTCACACTGGCAATGCGACTGTGAGTGAAAAACAGGTGTGAGTCAAAAACACAGAAAAGAAGCAAATCTTTCCATTTCACCTTATTTCTATGTAGGCACTATTCCTGTTTTTTGCTCACAACCACTTAGGTAATTCACTGATCAAACCCTGAGAAAACACTGACTCTTTGAAAGCGGCATAAAGCCTTTTCCATACATCAGAGAATAGCAGATGTGTGCTGACATTTTACATGGACAATATATGAATCCACTGTCTTTAATATGTTTAATCACACATTAGTGGTTTTCTACTAAAACACAACAGAGACATGCACTACTATGTTCCGTCATGTGGACCAAACATGCCCACTCAACTCTATGGGTTCTTGAAAACCACTGGCACAACATGGATGGCACGTTCTGTCTGTGGCTTTCAGTGACCATTGGTAGGAGATGCTCTGGAAATCCATTCTTCAGCCTAGCAGTGCATGTGGAATACAGATAACGCATAAGAGGGCAAAAAATGGAAACACAGACCCCTCCCTAGCATCTTCTCAGATGAAACACTGAAAATCTTGTTACAGTCATCATCACTGACACTAATATGCAAAAAGCCTTAGTTATTGGCCTGAAAAATTGGGTTGTTGAGACGGCAGCCACCTGATGTAACATTGTAGAAAATATGTAGTAACAACGAATAACAGGAAGCACAAAGCAATGTAAAAGGAGGGAAAGCATATAAACACCGTGAGATAGGCGAGTTTTCATTTGTGACTGTGGAGTTCCTTTACATGGTCAGAACGTAATGTGGCTCCCAGCTCTCTGTGCGTGAATCCAGTACTAACAAGCGCCTTTTAAAACAGGATCATTCTTAGGTGTACAAACCACAGCAGTCTATATTTGCTTAATGGTTTGGGCTACACTTTCAGTACATTGTATCAGACATGCACAAGGGGCCTTCATGTACAATAGCGGTGACCCTAGAAATGAAATAACCTTTTATTTTAGGCATTTTCCATTTTGTGAACAGTTCATGTACTTTAAATATTCAATATACATTCCATTTATCACAGTTTTGGAATGTGTAAATTCCAGGTATAACTATGGCTGTGGTCAATCTGCATTGCAGGATACACGTATGTCATTCCTTATTATTCCGCTGACATCAGTTGACTGCTATTCTCAGGGGGTTCTAGAAAGGCCCTGCTGAATGAACTGTGTCCCTTCATATGGAACTGAGAAAGTGCACCAAATTCTTATTCTCCATGGATAAGTGATTATTAATCCTTATAAGGAAACTAAAATGAAAAGACTTTAAAGTGTGACAGATAAATGAGAAACCAAGGTGGGGGAGGTTAAACCAATAATAGATCCATGGAATAGTCAAATAACTGTTTATGTGAAGAAAACGGCACAATATCATTGAAAATACACAAACTATGATTTGTTATTATTGCTTTTTCCCCTGCGGAGAGATTGCTACATAAAGGCATTCCTGGAGCAGGCAGTACTTTGAATATATACATATATATATATATATATATATAAAAATAGAAAAACGGACTGCACTCCCTTAGGGAGTGCAGTCCGTTTTTCTATTTTTGTATTAGTGGGTAAGCACCAGTTACCATATCCGGACATTGCACCCGCTTTACCTTACTTTATTTTGGTCGGTGGTGCTGCCAGTTATTTATTTTTCTTATATATATATATATATATATACACAGTGGATATAAAGATTCTACACACCCCTGTTAAAATATAAGGTTTCTGTGCTAAAAACTGTACAACTCAATTAAAAAACAAATTGAAATTTTTTAGGTGGAGGGAAGAAAACAAAACAAAACAAAAATAATATGGTTGCATAAGTGTGCACATCCTCTTATAACTGGGGATGTAGCTGTGTTCAGAATTAAGGCTACTTTCACACTTGCGTTCAGGGCGGATCCGTCTGGTATCTGCACAGATGGATCCGCTCCTATAATGCAAACGATGGTATCCGTTCAAAACGGATCCGTCTGCATTATCTTTCTGAAAAAAGTCTAAGTCCAATTTGTATTCAGACGGATCCGTCCAGACTTTACATTGAAAGTCAATGGGGGACGGATCCGTTTGAAATTGCACCATATTGTGTCAACGTCAAACGGATCCGTCCCCATTGACTTACATTGTAAGTCTGGATGGATCTGTTTGGCTCCGCACGGCCAGACGGACACGAAAACGCTGCAAGCAGCTTTCAGGTGTCCGCCTGCTGAGCGGAACGGAGGCCAAACGGATCCAAGGCATTAGATATACCATAGAACACAGTGAAGACAGTCATCATCAAGTGGAGAAAATATGGCACAACAGTGACATTAGCAAGGATCCGTTTGAAATTGCACCATATTGTGTCAACGTCAAACGGATCCGTCCCCATTGACTTACATTGTAAGTCTGGATGGATCTGTTTGGCTCCGCACGGCCAGACGGACACGAAAACGCTGCAAGCAGCTTTCAGGTGTCCGCCTGCTGAGCGGAACGGAGGCCAAACGGATCCAAGGCATTAGATATACCATAGAACACAGTGAAGACAGTCATCATCAAGTGGAGAAAATATGGCACAACAGTGACATTACCAAGAACTGGATGTCCCTCCAAAATCGATGAAAAGACGAGAAGAAAACTGGTCTGGGAGGCTACCAAGAGGCCTACAGCAACATTAAAGGAGCTGTAGGAATATCTGGCAAGTACTGGCTGTGTGGTACATGTGACAACAATCTCCTGTATTCTTAATATGTCTGGGCTATGGGGGAGAGTGGCAAGATGAAAGCCTTTTCTTACGAAGAAAAACATCCAAACCAGGCTACATTTTGCAAAAACATATGTGAAGTCTCCCAAAAGCATGTGGGAAAAGGTGTTATGGTCTGATGAAACCAAGGTTAAACTTTTTGGCCATAGTTTCAAAAGATATGTTTGGCGCAAAAACAACACTGTACACCACCAAAGAACACCATACCCACCATGAAGCATAGTGGTGACAGCATCATGTTTTGGGGCTGTTTTTCTTTAGCTGGAACTGGGGCCTTTGTTAAGCTAGAGGGAATTATGAACAGTTCCAAATACCTGTCAATATTGGCACAAACCCTTCAGGCTTCTGCTAGAAAGCTGAACATGAAGAGGAACTTCATCTTTCAGCATGACAACAACCCAAAGCAAAGATCAAAAACAACAAAGTAATGGCTTCACCAGAAGAAGATTAAAGTTTTGGAATGGCCCAGCCAAAGCCCATAGCTGAATCCAATTGAAAATCTGTGGGGTGATCTGAAGAGGGCTGTGCCCAGGAGATGCCCTCGCAATCTGACAGATTTGGAGTGTTTTTGCAAAGAAGAGTGGGAAAATCTTGCCAAGTCAAAATGTGCCATGCTGATAGATATACCCAAAAAGACTGAGTGCTGTAATAAAATCAAAAGGTACTTCAACAAAGTATTAGTTTAAGGGTGTGCACACTTATGCAAACATATTATGTTATTTTTATATTTTTTCTTCCCCCTACCTAAAAGATTTCAGTTTGTTTTTTCAATTGAGTTGTACAGTTTGTTTATGGTCGGATCAGCTATCAGAAAGGTGAACCTAACCTATCTAACCCTATCTACAACAAGCAGTGGAGTTATGCCATAACTGCCATGGTAGGGCAGCCTAAAGGGCGCGACCCTAATGTGAAGAGACTGTAAGATGGTGTGGGTGGGTGGGCCCACAGGTGCCTATTAATAGCCTAGTAATCAGCCAGCCTAGGCCCACAGGTGCGTATAATTAGCCTTGTAATCAGCCTCCCCTCCCACAAATGCAGCAATATATTTGCTTAATACATGTCACATTAAAGGTGGAAAAGGTTCTGAAATTATTTATATTTGTTTTATTTTTTTATATCACAGAAACCTGACATTTTAACAGGGGTGTGTAGACTTTTTATATCATACATATATATATATATATATATATATATATATATATATATATATATATATATACAGTCCTGATCAAAAGTTTAAGACCACTTGAAAAATGGCAAAAAATAATATTTAGCATGGCTGGATCTTAACAAGGTTCCAAGTAGAGCTTCAACATGCAACAAGAAGAAATGAGAGTGAGACAAAACATTTTTTGAGCATTCAATTTAATGAAAACAACGAATAAACTGAAACAGGCTGTTTTTCAGTTTATCAAAATTTTAGGACCACATGCCTTTAAAAGGCCAAATCTGTGCAAAGATGTGGATTAATTGTCATTTTCTGTCAGGTAGTCACACGTTGTGATGGCAAAGGCAAAAAAAACGCTCCCTTTTTGAACGTGGTCGGGTTGTTGAACTGCATAAGCAGGGTCTCTCGCAACGCGCCATCGCTGCTGAGGTGGGATGCAGTAAGACAGTCATTTAGATTTTTTTAAATGATCCTGAGGGTTATGGAACAAAAAAATCAAGTGGAAGACCCCCCAAAAAATTTATCAGCACTGAGCTGGAGGATCCAATAGGCTGTCCGTCAAGACACTGGGCGATCCTCGACCCAAATTAAGGCCCTTACTGGTGCTGACTGCAGCACCAATGCCCTTGAGGCTGCTTGCTGTGCCTTAGGTGTCCGTGTGGGGCTGGAATACACAGATGCTGACCTAACCTGACAAAGGGATAAGTGTGATCCTAAACATAGTCCTCTTCTTAATCCACATTTAGTCCTCATCTTCTTCGGTGCGCCGCCATCAGATCCCATCTTTTTTCCAAGCTACGGTCATCATTTATTCAATTAACTAGCATACTTTTTGTAGAAATATCATTTACCCTCCTCACAGTCACATAAAAATTTGAAAAACCCTCCCAAAAATGTCACTTTTTTAATTGTACATTTTTAATATATGTCTGAAGTAAATCTTGTTGGCACACAACTCAGGGCACACAATTGCATTTTTAACTCCTTAGTGATAAATAATTTTAGCCTGAAGAACCAGTAACATGTTCCCCCTCTGTGTTCCAGCAGTTATAACTTTTTTATTTTTGCTTCAAATTTTTATTTTATTTTGCTGGATGAGATGTAGTTTTTTTAGAAACCATTTTGGGGTATATATAGTGCACTAAATAACTTTAATAATTAAATTTAAGGGGGATAGAGAAAATTGCTATTTTTACATTATTTAGTGAAATGTATTTATGTTGTTTACTGTGTGGTATAACTAACATAATTGTATTATGTGGGTCAGTACGAAGGTTGCCAACTGTCCAGAAGTTTTTGGACAGTCCCTAAAAAAAATTCTTGTGTCCGTGAAAAAAAAAGATATGTCTGTGATTTTTTTGAGGCTGGTGGTACTTGTCTAGATTTTTTGGGTGGTAATTATCATAATTTCACATCTCACAGTAAAAGCTGGTAATGAGTTCTTATGAGTATATTGAGCTATTGACATTTAGGGGGTCATTTATAAAACAGAAATACTCCTATATTAGGCATATTTCTGGTGCAGATTGTGGCTCAAAGGTTCTCTGTGCTGCAATCTGTGACTTTTCCATGCTCACACAATGTCTAAAAGGTTGGGCGTGGTGTAGGTGGGGAAGGGTACGGGCCTGTCTCATTTACCCTTTTCTACCTGTTTTAGGCGTAGAATATAGTCTAAGTGCAAGACAGCAAAAATGGTATAAGGTATGAACGGCACCGCAAGTCCAAAAACAAATGGGTGCCAGCGGATGTTGAAGCGATCCAATCTCCCAAAATGCAGAAAAAAGAATATTTCACGGCACTCCAGAAAAGTAAAATAAATGTGACTTTTATTTACCAACGCAAGGTTTCAGTCCGCACACTGGAACCTTCCTCAAGCACAGTGACCACTTCACTGATAGGAATGTTGCTTGAACAGATAGGAGGGGTGAAGAGATGTGCACTATCTCTCACCCTTATCACTGTAAGGGCAAAACCAAGCAACGTCGGCCAGGCTGACCGCTAATTGTTGGTTGACAGTGGAGTGGCTGCCCATTTACCCCAGAAGAAGCCAGAATACTGGCGAAACATGTCGGGGGGCAGTGTTAGTTTTTAATCGCTGTGCACCATTCCACTGTCAACCAGCAATTAGCGGTCAGCCTGGCCGACGTTGCTTGGTTTGGTTTAGCAATCAAGTTAGATATGGTATTGGCTACTGTGCACTGAGTCCGTGTTGCAGTGTTAGTTGCCACTAATTCCAGTCTGAGATTATTTGAGATGCGTAACGCGCCATTACAAAGTGGGTTGATATCTCTTTTCTCCCACCACTTTACATGGTTGATATGACAACCACTCTCAGCTGGCATTGTCACCGCAGACGGTGGTACGGTAGTCTTCTGCCCTTACAGTGATAAGGGTGAGAGATAGTGCACATCTCTTCACCCCTCCTATCTGTTTAAGCAACATTCCTATCATTGAAGTGGTCACTGTGTTTTTAACACCCTTATTTTTTGGGTTCTGCTTAAGATTTATTAAAGCATACACGTTGTTCACACTTAGTATTTAGTTTTTACATTTATCCAAATAAAAGTGAAGTATTAATTTACACCTGGGTCAAGATAGGTTCTATTGCCTGGTCAGGCCTTTGTAAATCAATCAGAAATTGAGGTACTCCTGCATGTGTTCAATGACATTTGATTAATCAATAGACATAATCATACTGTACTTTTGGGATGTTACATGGCTTTCTTTGTTATAACTATGAAAAGAACAGTTGTCCGTTTGGACAGAATGATTTATAATGCATGATTTGGTCTATCAAGAGAAATCACCATTTCTGTCAATAAATATAGCAAGAGTTTAGAATGGAAGAGTTGTTTGACAAAAAACTAATCATATTGCAAAACTTTAAGAAATAATTATCATTGTGGTCTCCATGGATGAAGCATACACTGATCTCTTCTGCTTTTAATGTTACATATCCTATCTACATTTTATTATAATTAGAATGTGAAATGAAGCAGAAAGAACTCAGCACCAGCTTGAAGCTCTGGTGCATCATCTGATCTGTTTTCATTTGCGTCTTATGCTTTGAGAAGCCTTCAAGTCATATTTTTTTTCGTTCTAAAACGGATTCAGGTTCTACCTGTCATGAAATAAATTATTGTGTCCAAGAGGGATTAATAAGAAGAGACAACAGTTGTTTCCATTGCAATAGGATAGTTAAATAATTCTACCTGAAAACACTAATCTTTTGAAACTAGGATCATAAATGTATATAGTAAATATTATTTATGATATACTTTTTATGTTGTTTGTTACTCCCCGTACAATATATTTTATCCTATAAGATGCACTTTTCCCCCCTCAAAGTGAGGGAAAAACGTCAGTGCATCTTATGGGGGCGAATACAGATGAGTGCTTCCATTATGGAAGTGCTCATTGATACAGCAGGACCAGGGAGCAGTGAATGTAGAGCTTCCTATGTGAGCTCTGTACTCACTGGTCTTCTCCTGCCAGGCTCCACATGCTGTACTGTGACCTGTGCACAGCATAAGGATGTCAGCACGCTCTGTAACGCTGCGCTGTGTGACATCGGGTCACAACACAGTGTGGCAGGAAAAGTAGGAGCTGGATCTCAGGAGAGGCGGCGGCTGAAATAAGAGAGGTGAGTTTATATTTTTATTTGTCTGGTCTGAGGTCTGATTTGGAGGTTTTCTTAACATTGGGGGTCTGATATGAGGTCTAAATGGAGGTCTTCTTGACATTGGGGGTCTGATCTGAGGTTTGAATGGGGGTCTTATTAACATTGGGGGTCTGACCTGAGGTCTGAATAAGGGTCTTCTTAACATTAGGGGTCTGATCTGAGGTCTGAATGAGGGTCCTCTTAACACCGGGGATTGGGGGGGCGGAGCTATCCGCGAGCCAAGATGGATGCCTGATCTCAGAGCTCCTCACAGACGCCGCTGCTTTTACCAGCATCAGAGCTCCTCACAGACGCCACTGTTTTTACCAGCATAACGGGTGCCTTATCCCCCTAACATGGTGAAAACCAGCTGTCACCACCAGATCTTTGAGAAGTTCTGATAGACGTTCTTCAGTACCTCCTGCATGATCTTTTTTTGTTTTGCTTTCATTTTGACATTTCTCCTCCCTCTCCCAGCTGTCATCTATTAGCAGTGATTGCCTCCCTATATATCTCCTCCCCATACTGCCTCATCTTGCGGTTTATACAACTTCCTGGACTGTGCTGATGCTAGAAGCTGCTACTGCTGCATCCTCAAGATAAGTCTGTTCCTTTATTTCTGTTTTCCTGTGGTCTTGATCCTAGGTGACCCTGACTCCCTCCGTATTTAGTGTAGGGAGCCGGTGGTCATGTCCCCTCACTATTATAGGGTGTTCAGGTGTCATACAGTCGAGGAACGAGGGTGTGCAATTATCTACCATAGAGATTTTTGCATAGGCTGAGCAGTAAGCGAGAGTGCTAGGGCTGTTACAGGGCTTACCCTCTTGTTCCTTAATCTTGTCTCAGGGTCCCTCTCCTGCCAAATGGCGACCGTGTGCCTTTTTCTCGAAGAAACTCTCCTCCGCAGAGAGAAATTACGATGTGGGAGATAGGGAGTTGTTGGCCATCAAGTTAGCTTTTGAGGAATGGCGCCATTGGCTAGACATAGTCTCTGATAGGGGCACGCAGTTTGTTTCCAGATTCTGGAAGGCCTTCTGTTCTCGCTTGGAATCAGGAGGATTGGTGTTCTTTTCTCTCCCTTGCTGAGTTTGCTTTAAATAACCGTCGTCAGGAGTCCTCTGATAAGTCAACATTTTTTGGTGCATATGGGTTTAATCCGCAGTTTGGGACATTCTCTGGAGAGGGGGCTTCTGGTTTACCTGATGAGGAGAGATTCTCCTCGTCTTTGTCATCTATTTGGCAAGAGATTCAGGATAATCTAAAGAGCATGAGTGAGAGATATAAGCATGTGGCGGATAAGAGACGTGTGCCTGGTCCGGATCTGAATGTTGGTGATCTGGTATGGTTGTCTACTAAGAATATCAAATTGAAGGTTTCCTCCTGGAAGTTGGGCCCTAAGTTTATCGGGCCTTACAAAATCTTGTCCGTCATCAATCCCATTGCCTACCATCTTGATCTTCCTGAGACTTGGAAGATCCATAATGTTTTTCACAAGTCCCTATTAAAACCTTATGTCCAACCCAGGAACGAGGGTATGCAATTATCTACCAAAGAGATTTTTGCATAGGCTGAGCAGTAAGGGAGAGTGCTAGGGCTGTTACAGGGCTTACCCTCTTGTTCCTTAGTTTTGGATCAAGTCAGTCGGATCTTCATTTGTGTCTTCTAGTTTTCTGTAACACCATCCGTGACACCAGCAGAGAAAGAAGTGAGAACACCCCAGGCTCACAAAGGTCGTGCTACACACAGTCTGAAATGGACCGTTTTCTTAAAAAGAGAGGTCATTCTCCGGCATGCAGAATCAAGATGGCGCCAGAGGGTGCCAGAGCAGCGGTGCAGCTGGAAGACTCAGATGGAGAAAGCTCCTGCGCCATGTCAGACGGAGCAGATGCCTCCGACCTACCACTATCAAGAACCTTCTTAAAAAAAAAACGCTATACAAAGCTTTCCAACCCCTGCAAAAGGACATCTCAGACATCAAAACTGAGGTAAAGCAAATTGAGGGTTGTGTACTCGCACTAGAAGAGACCCAAACGGTTCTAGCTAATCATAATGAGGCCATGCGTAAGGTCCTGCAGGACCACAACTCATATCTTACCTCCACTCTCCTCCACCTAGAAGACCAGAAAAATAGGAGCAGACGGAAAAATGTCCGCATCAGAGGCGTGCCAGAAGACATCCCTCCTGGAGACATCCCTCCTGGAGAGATCTCAATGGCGGTCACCGCCATCTTTGCCTCCCTTGTTGGAGAAGACAAGGCCTCACAGATAATAATCGGCGCACTGAGCCTTACAGCCAAAACCACCTGAAGGCGGCCCACCTAGAGACATAATATACGGCCTACTAAATTATCTAGACACGGCCTCTCTTTTACGCGCCGCGAGAGATACTAAGGACATCTCCTATAATGGGGCGCAAATACAAAAATTTCAGGACTTAGCCACCAGTACACTGGCGAAATGCAGAGCACTAAAGCCCTTTATGGATGCCCTCCAAGCGCACAAACTCCCAGTGCGTTGGTTGTTCCCCTTTGGCCTGGCTACCTCTAAAGCAGGGCAGCAAATTGTGATTAGAACGCCACAGGACTTAACAGCAGCTTGGGAAAAGCTAGATATTGCACCAGTGGAGGTTCAGCCGTGGATGCCTATACCTGAGGAACTTCAAATTCCGGACCTGCCTGTGATTCAAGTGTGGCAAGTGGTCAAGAAACCAAAGTCCCCAAAACATAGGAAGAACACCTGAAGGTCGATTGGAGTCAACCTTAACTACACCTTCAAAGTCGCCTGTATCCTTCTACACCAGATGCAACATTAATGGGACAACTGGCGACCCTCTAACTGTTTTCTCAACAGTCCAGTTATATATATCACTGCAGGTCGTATACTCACCTTGATATGGTCAGTTATGTTCATGTCTCTCAGGTCACCAGACCATTATTCTTTTAGCGGATGGTGACCTCGAAACTGCGTTTATAGTTAAATTTTTTTCCAATAGGTTTTAAAAGACTTTTATATTGCTTTTCACCTTATAGGGTCTATTGAGATTTCCCTTTTTGTGCCCATTATACAATACAACACTATGTGTAATTTTAGCTGTTCACAAAAAGCAGCTAGTCTTGTTGATAATGGTTTTTCTCCCTTCCCAGCGGGGGTGTTGTGTTTTCTCCGGGCCAAACCAATCCTCCTCTTTTACATACTGGAGGTGACATGGGTTGGCTCATTGAAGCACACGTGCCTCGTTTAATGGCTATATCGCTACTACCAATTCCCCGTTTGTTACTGCATTTTTTTCTAAAAATTGGTCCCCATTAGTTACCCTATTGGTCCCAATGAGAGACCGTGACGTTGTGCATGATGGGCTCCGATGTGTTCCTGACAGGAATATATTGGCAAAAGTCTCAGCTTTTAATATCTGCTTGTATGACTAGCTAGTATAGTCAGTGGCATATCCGTTTGGTGCATTTTTTTCTGTGATTTATATAGTTATATTGTCATCCGCACAATGCTCCGTTTTGTGTAGGATACCTTTGTGGTGCATGTGGACCGCGCTGGAATCCTCAATTGTATGCATTTTTTGCTGGGGATGGTCGTTTGCTGCGGTCCACATGCAGTTCCCCCATATTTGCCACTATATTTCTGTGATTTTGTCCCATTAGCTACCACCCTTAATAGGCCCACAGGGGGCAGCGACATATACCTCTTTTCCAGGGGTTATGGCTAACCTAACTGTATGGTCCAATAATGTGAACGGGCTTAATATACCCCAAAAGAGGAAACAGATTTTCAACCTGCTACTTAAACAGAAAGCAGATATAGTCTTGTGGCAGGAGACGCATTTCCGCCATAGCCATTTACCTTCTCTATCCACATCCAAATACTCACAATGGTTCCATGCCACACACTCATCTGCTTCTAGAGGGGTATCTATAGCCATCAGCTCTTCCATCCCTTTTCGTCTTGTCAAATCCTACATTGACCCTGGGGGCCGTTTGCTCATTATACAGGGCACAATTTTTAACAAAAAAATGACTATAGCTAACGTATACGTGCCTGATTTAAACCAAGTCCCTTGGTTACTTGGGACGCTCAAGACGATTAGAGAATACACTGAAGGTATGCTGATAGTAGGAGGTGACCTAAATATTTCCTTGGATACCCCGTCCCAGGGATCTTCCAAAATTCCTAGGAAACAAATGGTGAAATTAATGATGGCATTGGTGGAAATGCATCTGGTTGATGTATGGAGAACTATTCATCCCACTGATAGAGATTACACATTTTTCTCACATGTTCTCAACTCATACAGCCGCATTGACTATTTATTCCTGCCTGACTCCCATATGCCATTGGTGAATAGTGCAGATATTGGAAATTTGGTTATATCAGACCACGCCCCTGTCATGTTGTCACTCTCTCTCCAATGTCTCCCACGTAAAGTATGGTCGTGGAGGTTGAATACTACTGTTGTGGAAATTTTAGTATGCAGACATTTTATCTTAGGATGTGTGTGTGTTTTATAGATTGTCATCTGTCTCCCTGTGTCGGATTTAACCGAAGAACGCTCTAGCAGAGGGACCAGTGGTAAAACCGTCAGTATGAAAACCTTTTCATGGGCTTGGAGACGTGTTCTCAGTGTGTAGGGGTGTGTTTGCCGGTTTGTGAGCACTAAGTGCAATGCACTGGGCTTCTTCCCTTCAAATGTCTATACACATTAGAGAAGTGAAGTCTGCATAGCGAGAGATACAGATTATACCTCTGCTGTGGCTTCGCTATCCCTTTCTGGATAAATATCTGCTTTTAAGACATGCATATCTGCCTTGTCGGTATACTCGTACCGTATACTGACAATAGCCATAGCAATGTCTCGCAGATAATCTCAAACCTATAAGAACCAGTAGAATGATCTTCACTAGATACTGGTCACTTTGAGCAGTATTGAATGGGATCCAGGCTGACAGTGATGGGGGATGGGCGGCCACCTGGCTGATCAGACAATGGACATGACTCATTCTTCCTTATACAGGGATGGGGTGTGTGCATTGCACTGTCCAGCCACGTTGATGCCCTCCCCTGTCCTTTGACAAGTACCTGAACTATCTCATCTTTCTGTGTCATCACTTCCTGTATCCTTGTTACATGAAGTAAGTGGTCGGGTGAGTGGCCAGCCCCTTTCTATTGTTACTATGACCAAATAAAAGGTGAGCAGACTGTGGAGGAGGGGGAGTTGCTCAGCAGAACTTAACATGAAAACACCTTTGGCTGACTGCGGTTGAGAGATTTACCTATTTCCTTACACAAATTTGATGAGAGCGGATTTCTAATATTAATATTTCTACAACACTACACTTCTTGAAATGCAGACACACTTAAAGGCATTGGGAGAAAAATTATAAAACTATTTCAAAACTAATACCTCACCGGCAACATCTAAACCAATACTTTGGGAGGCCCACAAGGCCTACATAAGGGGCGAACTGATAGCCTTAGGTTCTTATGTAAAGAAAAAAGCCACAAAGGAGTTGATGTCGTTACTCTCCCAGATTCAAACGCAAGAAAAATTGCACAAACTAACACAATCTGATGTACATAAGGAGGCATTGATCACACTCAGACGTAAGGTCAAAGATCTTCTTAATATTAGGAAGCTCGATCTCTATTATGCTTAAAAAGTAGAATAAACACTGGGGATCTGATCTGAGGTCTGATTAACATTGCACGTCTGATTGGGGGTATGATCTGAGGTTAAAACTTTTTTTTATTATTTTTCTCCTCTAAAACCTAGGCACGTCTTATTGTCCTTTGTGTCTTATAAGGTGAAAAATACAGTATTTTGGATGTAGATATGTAGACAATTAGTACAATTTTTATATCTATGTATGCATCTACCTTCATGTATGCCTTCCTTATCCTATAAGACATCATGTATATAGATGTCACATTATATACAGTACACAACCATTTCTGCTTATACATTAGATATATAGAAAGAGCATATTAATTAAGTAGGGCAGTAGGGGAAATCACTGCTGCCTAACACCACTTGGGCCACTGGTAAAATCTATGCTTTTTGACCTACAGTATGTGTCCCGAACTGCTGGGTGCAATTCTGCCAGGCAGACTGTAATTCATGTATTTATCTGATCATAGACAATTTTTCATGAGTAGAATGCAGAAAGAATGGCATCATCTGCTGGCAATGAAATGTCTAAAGGCCTAACAGATTTTGGGGCAGATGTAAAGAAAGAAAATGTATACATATTTTTCCTGGACAATCTGTGCTGTATTGTATCCCCCACATCGAAAATATATTAAGCACATTTAGCACAACATTTTCATGATATGCATGAGCCCCATAGACAAAAGATGTACGTCATGGCTAGAATTATATTTATTCATATTGCTTCTGCTGACTCACCAGCAATATAATCATATGACTTTGGTTTAATTTTCTACATTAGATAAAAGGCAGTGTATCCACAGGATACAGAAGGAACGTCACACTTGTCGGTCACAGCACCCTCCTATGTGATTTTCCAGACATATACCGAACGTCTGGGAATGAGGGAGATGCAAATATTTTTCTAAATTTGTATATGAAAATAAATTGTAAGTGTCTGGCGGAGCCGGAGATCAGATAAGCAAGCCCCACATGCTGGTTGGTCTCACTAAGCTATCTGTTAGTTCAAGCTCTCTAATCATTAGTTTAAGTGGCTATAAAGTCTTATGATAACCCCCGTTGCTAGTCCCTTATGCACTGCAGATAGCTTTTGGCTCACGCTCCTCCACTATTAGCATAGGGATTTCTAGCACAAAATAACCCTGCACTCTTAATCTAGAACAGCTCCGTTTTCATACCTACTTTTCTCTTTGAACATTGAAAACTGAGCCCATTCTTTCCATCACTCTCATAATTTATAGGAACATTCTGCACTCATTGACGCCAAGTACCATATGGCTGCTGGGTAATTGAATGTACTTATTTAGCTTAAACTTTAGCCTGTTTGTTGCAGCTGGATAACAGTGGAGAACATTATACCCATTTTAAGCCATGCATGGATTTATAACTACACTGAATTATTTAATGGGTCTTTGCCTCTTTTACTTCGCTACATCACCATAAAGCTCAGATTTATCCACATGCGGCCTTACCAGAAAAGCTCCCCCATTCTCACAACACTTTGCATTCTCTCTTTCGGGAAACATAAAGCTGATTGTAATATTAGCTTTAAATGGGAAGCACTGTACTCTGCTCACTGGTGCCAGATAAGTGGTTATGTCTTGGGGCATTTATGCATTCTCCATCAATACTCATACATCCTTTTAACTAGCAATCTTGTAAAGATATCTATATTGCTATAAAAAGTTTTTACTATATGCGTATTACCACAAACCACACATTTATTGCATTTAGGAAAACATTTATTATGGAATCAAGTAGGGCTCATAGATATAAAATCTGAGAAAAATGATGCCTTGATCACAATGATTGCACATCTCATTCTAAATACAATAAATGCATAATGTTTTCTCATATGCAAAATGATTTCATCATTTGAATGTAACAAATAATTATTCCTCCTAAGGCTACTTTCACACTGGCGTTTTGGCTTTCCGTTTCTGAGATCCGTTCAGGACTCTCACAAGCGGTCCAAAAACGGACCAGATTTGCCCTAATGCATTCTGAATGGAAAGGGCTCCACTCAGAATGCATCAGTTTGCCTCCGTTCTGTCTCCATTCAGCTTTGGAGGCGGACACCAAAACGCTGCTTGCACAATCTGGCACAATAAAAAACGGATCCGTCCTCCATTCACTTTCAATGGTGTTCAAGACTGATCCGTCTTGGTTATGTTAAAGATAATACAAACGGATCTGTTCTGAATGGGTGCAGACGGTTGTATTATCTGAATGGATCCATCTGTGCAGATCCAGGACAGATCCGCGCCAAACGCGAGTGTGAAAGTAGCCCTATAATGTTAGCTTTGAGGGATACGAGAGCTCTCTGGAACACCTCTAGTGCATGAAATCCACATCAGATTTGCCAAGCAGTCCCTCAGTGGGCCCTAGCTCTGATACTGTAATGAATCCTAATAATCCAGCAGACAAAGATCTAATTTGGAGCTGAAATTTGAGGCAATCACTTGTCACTAAAGTCGATTTCTCATGATAATTCATAAATAACCTATTAGACCTTATTGACGATATGTCCTGTCTGTACAATGATAGCAACAAAGATTATGCTGCAATTTAAAGTTGACATGACATATAAAGATGGTGATTCTAAGGAATCTCAGTCCATGAAGCGAAGCCAGTTTTGCACAAGATCACAGATCTGAACTTCAAATAGAGCAGTTGCTTTTCCAAAGTCCTAACAGTGCCTCTTGGTACTCAGACACCCACAGGACTGCACAACAACTGGACAGTCACAAGAACAAGACACGTAGGACATGCATACAGACGTGGACAAAATTGTTGGTACCCTTTGGTCAATGAAAGAAAAAGTCACAATGGTCACAGAAATAACTTTAATCTGACAAAAGTAATAATAAATTAAAATTCTATAAATGTTAACCAATGAAAGTCAGACATTGTTTTTCAACCATGCTTCAACAGAATTATGTAAAAAAATAAACTCATGAAACAGGCATGGACAAAAATGATGGTACCCCTAACTTAATATTTTGTTGCGCAACCTTTTGAGGCAATCACTGCAATCAAACGCTTCCTGTAACTGTCAATGAGACATCTGCACCTCTCAGCAGGTATTTTGGCCCACTCCTCATGAGCAAACTGCTCCAGTTGTGTCCGGTTTGAAGGGTGCCTTTTCCAGACTGCATGTTTCAGCTCCTTCCAAAGATGCTCAATAGGATTGAGGTCAGGGCTCATAGAAGGCCACTTTAGAATAGTCCAATTTTTTCCTCTTAGCCATTCTTGGGTGTTTTTAGCGGTGTGTTTTGGGTCATTGTCCTGTTGCAAGACCCATGACCTGCGACTGAGACCAAGCTTTCTGACACTGGCTAGTACATTTCTCTCTAGAATTCCTTGATAGTCTTGAGATTTCATTGTACCCTGCACAGATTCAAGACACCCTGTGCCAGACGCAGCAAAGCAGCCCCAGAACATAACAGAGCCTCCTCCATGTTTCACAGTAGGGACAGTGTTCTTTTCTTGATATGCTTCATTTTTTCGTCTGTGAACATACAGCTGATGTGCCTTGGCAAAAACTTCGATTTTTGTCTCATCTGTCCACAGGACATTCTCCCAGAAGCTTTGTGGCTTGTCAACATGTAGTTTGGCATATTCCAGTCTTGCTTTTTTATGATTCGTTTTCAACAATGGTGTCCTCCTTGGTCGTCTCCCATGTAGTCCACTTTGGCTCAAACAACGACGGATGGTGCGATCTGACACTGATGTTCCTTGAGCATGAAGTTCACCTTGAATCTCTTTAGAAGTCTTTCTAGGCTCTTTTGTTACCATTCGGATTATCCGTCTCTTAGATTTGTCATCAATTTTCCTCCTGCGGCCACGTCCAGGGAGGTTGGCTACAGTCCCATGGATCTTAAACTTATGAATAATATGTGCAACTGTACTCACAGGAACATCTAGTTGCTTGGAGATGGTCTTATAGCCTTTACCTTTAACATGCTTGTCTATAATTTTCTTTCTGATCTCTTGAGACAGCTCTTTCCTTTGCTTCCTCTGGTCCATGTCGAGTGTGGTACACACCATATCACCAAACAACACAGTGATTACCTGGAGCCATATATATAGGCCCAATGGCTGATTACAAGGTTGTAGACACCTGTGATGCTAATTAGTGGACACACCTTGAATTAACATGTCCCTTTGGTCACATTATGTTCTGTGTTTTCTAGGGGTACCATCATTTTTGTCCATGCCTGTTTCATGAGTTTATTTTTTTACATAATTCTGTTGAAGCATGGTTGAAAAACAATGTCTGACTTTCATTGGTTAACATTTATAGAATTTTAATTTATTATTACTTTTGTCAGATTAAAGTTATTTCTGTGACCATTGTGACTTTTTCTTTCATTGACCAAAGGGTACCAACAATTTTGTCCACGTCTGTATATAATAGCAGAAGACAAGACACTGAAACATACTCAGTGGATAACAGGAAACAGATGCTGAGAGTCACAAGAGGGGGAGATGATCCAGAAATGGAGTGGTTGGCAGATGTATGGTGCACAGGTACTGTAGATAGCAGATGAATGACAATGAAAAGAAATGAAGCAATACTGAACTGACTCTATCTGAATTCAAGTCAGCAAATCAGCATTGACAACTGCAAAGTAACAAATTCTAAACACAGCAAGTGTGACACTGGCGATGCCAGAAGCCATCTCCCTGCTCTGGTGGGCCCAGTCATTGGAATGCTCACCTACCCTCCTGCTCGGTCTTTCTGGTGTCCTGTGCTGATTGGAGTCTATCCGCTTCTTTCTGGTGGACAAGGCTGCTGGAGTAGCTCTGCTTGGTCTACTCCACACTGGCTGAGGCCTGCTTCTCACCTGCAGTGCCTGTCTTTGCCTGTAGAACATGCTCATGCATCTTAATCTATCAGCCTATGGCTGAGTCTTCCCAGAGTATTTAAGACACCTTCCCCTGTGGGTGTGTGCCTAAGCTAAAGATATTCTAGCTTGCTAGTTCCCATCAAATGTGTACTGTCTACATTCTGATATCCCATGCCTGTTAACCGAATTTGACCCTTTTCTGTCTGACCTAACCTCTGCCTCATTGACCTGTGCTGCCTGCCTTGACCTTTGTCATGTTAACTAAATTGTATGAACTCTTCCTGTCCTGACCTCAGCTTGTCCCCAACTGTGTTTTTGCCTGATCTCTTGGAGCCCGTATCTGTGTCTCTTGACCACCCTTGATCTACTGCAAGAGGTAACAGCTTGGTGGTCCCCTTTCAGTGGAGTCTGGATCTTTGTATAAAGGTGAAAGGGTGAAGACCCAGAAGGCCACCTGGATAACACCCTTGGGAGTAGCCCGAAGCCAAATCTGTTCAGTGGTATAGCGCATCAACATCAGCCTTTGTGACAGCATGGAAGACCGTGGTACTACATATCCCAGAATACACAGAAAAAACACTAGACTAAAGCAAAATACTATCATGGGTCAGTCAAGTTCTACCTCCCCAAACTCACCCAACCTGGTACTTGCTTTGGGTACTTGGGACACAGTTATGCTGGAACAGAAAACTATATTTCCAAACTGTTCCTATAAAGTTAGAAGCATACAATTTTCCAAAATGCAATAGAACTAAGGGACCTAGGCCAACCACATACATACATACCCATAACATTATCAACCCTCCACCAAACTTTACAGTTGGCCCAATGCATTTATTCAGTGATATTCCCCTGGCATCCACCAAACACAGACTCATCCATCAGACTGCCAGATAGGGACATATGGTTAATTAGTCCATAATACACTTTACCACTGCTCCAGAGTCCAGTGGTTGCATGCTTTACACAACTTCATCTGATTCTTGGAATTGTGCTTAGTGATGTAAGGATTGCATGCAGCTTCTCATGTGACCCACGAAATTGACCTGAGAATAGGTCATCTCAAAGCCCCTTTAATGATCCAAAGCACTTGGCAATAAAATAAATGGCAGTAAAATAACATAAAAACCATATTCCTGAGATTGCAGTTTATATACATTTCATCATTATGAATAACTTATAAAGGAGTTCCTAACACCAATATCACTGTTTCTAATAATATGTGAGGATTACTACTTGCTCAGTATGTCTATAAGTATGGATGACGTTTTATTATATGTAAGAGATATTTAAAAAAAAAAACTTCTAATCACTAATCTAAATAAAAATTTAAAAGATGGAAATGGGATGGAATGGTAAGATGACAATGTTATAAAAGGGCCTCTGGTAGTGATCTGATCACTTTGTTTTATAGTCCTCTGTTTGAAAAATGATTTTTTTTTGTTTGTTTTTTGGGGAACAATAGCTATTCCTTGAAGTTTTAGCTCTGCGACTATGGCCAAAATAATTTCTGTAAATGTATGAGAAGTTCCAAACAGAAGAACCTTGAAATGAAGGATGGAAGGATGGGAATATGAAAATAACTATCCTTCAAATCTAAAGCCCCCTTTAAATGAACCAATAATTGGTGCAATTATCGGAAAGGAATGTTTTCTAGGAACGTTTGTCCCAAATAATTGCTCTATGTAAAGGTGCCACAGATCACCCAATAA
Organism: Bufo gargarizans; assembly: GCF_014858855.1. Classification (NCBI taxonomy): domain Eukaryota; kingdom Metazoa; phylum Chordata; class Amphibia; order Anura; family Bufonidae; genus Bufo; species Bufo gargarizans. The sequence goes on along the minus strand of NC_058082.1, from coordinate 253,782,764 downwards.
ACAATGAAATGCTCATGTATAGAGTGAAAACATGGGTGATGCGCACACCAAAATCATTGTTTGTGGGAAGTAGATTGTTCGGTGTAAACAGCAATCTTTGAAACAAATCTGTGTGGGAACCAGCATTTGCTGTATCGATCTATTATCCCTATCCAGTAGGAATGATTGCTGCATGTAAGTGCAGCTCTCACCTCCTCTGCCAATCAAGCATTTATCAGGAGCTTGGCCGTTCAGCACAGCAACCCTCCTAGAACAGCCATGCCCTGGATAATGGCTAGGTAAGTCCTGACAGATGGTAACCTGGATAGTCCCTTTAAGGAAGTATTACAGTGCCTGATATTCAAGATGGACAAGTAACAATCAACGATAAATGCATCGATCGATGCTAGTTTGCATTAGCCTAGTGCAGGGATGCCCAACCTGCGGCCCTCTAGCTGTTGCAAAACTACAACTCCCAGCATGCCCGGACAGCCTACAGCTATCAGCTTACAGCAGGGCATGATGGGAGTTGTAGTTTTACAACAGCTGGAGGGCCACAGGTTGAGCATCCCTGGCCTAGTGTATTGGCTGATATGGGGAAGGAACAATTGCTACTTTTATGGCTCCTCCCTGATTTCACAGAGCAATGTGCTACAAAGGGTTCCTATGAATGCTTGTTCCCAAAAATCATCCAGAGTAATATGGTCTTTAGTCATCTGAGGGTGGGATTTCCCCTTTGTAAACTCCTTCATAAGATTGTCCAACTCAGACCTAAATAGCTTACCTGGAACAGATGCCAGGTTAAATAAATAATATTGCTTGTCTTCTAAACTTAGAAAGAGCCATATGTCTAGAAGCAGACTTAACTTTCTGCAACATGGAATCACAGAAACAATAAATAGCTGAAGTGATATTTGAAGGTGGATAATAGCTCAACCCTTTATATCAAAGTTTTAAGATCCTTACTTTACATTTAGATACTCCACAGACTTTTTTCTTTTTTTTATCTGGCAGCACTGTTTTTCATCTTCTCTCTTATCGAACTGTTAATTGGATGTTGTTGAAGAGTTCAAAATGCCTGCTAGATGAAAGTGTGCACCGTTTGTGCAATTAATGCAATTAACAGACTTTAAAAAGGACCAAAAGGTGGGACTTTGAGAAGTTGGATGCTACATCTGACAAATCTTGGAAAGAGTTAGATAAGAAGCTTCTGTAGTGCGAGGGCACTCACACAGATAGAGAGGGTTGTGGATAGTCAAGGCAGACACCAAAATCACCATATAATGACAAATTGGTTATGCAGTAGCTCCTGCAGTGACCACTATAAGAAATCATCTACTTGCAGCAGGACTGCATTCACGTACTCCACTAGCTTGTTTGCTACTGACTTCTCAACTAGTGTTGAGCAACTCAAAGCATCCAAAGTGGACTTTGATCCGAATTTCAGGAAAAATTTCATTCGCTACAAAGCCAAATTTCCTTGCGCTTCATGGTAGAAAATATATTTTTCCTGAAATGGCAGTAAAAAACAAAAACATCAGTGATGACGTCACCACAAAAAGCCAGCGTGATGTCTTCAATCAAGATGGCTGTGACGCCCTCTCCACGATCAAATGGATAAAGTAAGTATGTATTTTTTTTAAACTGGATTAGCCTATGAAAGGCCTTAATTTCAATTTCAGATGCCGCGATCAGCGATGAACGTGACATCTGAGTATCACGAACCAGTGGGTGTGAACTGTGCCACGTTTCCTACCTCCTCAAAGGGCGTTGTCTAAGTGAACCGCTCAATCCTCACAGTACCCCTGATGGTGGGTATAGATTTTCATGAGGGAACATCAGGTTTCTACCTCTTAAGGGGGATTGGCACACGAGGCAGCTGGTCCTGGTGGACCAGGAGGTACCTGAGCAAGGTACCAGAGGTACAGGCATTGTCAGCAGGCTGAGTCGTAACCAGGAGAAACAGTACAGGACCGATGGATAAGGCAGAGGCAAAGTCAAACAGGCAATAGGTCAGGACAGGCGGCACAGGTACCGGTAAGGCAATCTGGTTCGGCAACGGGAGAGTCAAGGCAAGTAGGCAGGGATCAAACAGGTAGCAGAGTCAAGGAATACAAGTACGAGTAAGGAACACAGGAACACAAGCAGATATCAGGAACCTTAGCAGGACACAAGGACCTTGATACTGAGGCATCTAGGAAGGGGGTTGAGCTGTAAGATGGAGAAACAGCCACTGTTTCGTGAATGCTGTTTCTGAAACTGTGATTTGGCATTTTGGGCACTAGAGGCCACTGTTTTGCAGCTACAGCCAGCACACTCTGGGATTTCAATATGCAAAACAGATGATGACTCATGCTGATGACTCATGGTGTGTGTGCCAGAGAGAAAGAGCAGGAAATAGTGACCTGAGGAGACATGTTTGTGCAGATGCTGGAAGACAGGATCCAGTGCCATCCTCAGGTCTGTGAAACTTGGAGCGGTCAAAGTCACTGTCAGAAGTAACTGAAGCCTGTCAGCAGTGCAGATGTTGTCAAGGAAGAAAGGATCGGTTCCCAGAAAGCCAATTGGAACGTGTTTACAGACCCTGTGAGGCCTCATGGTGGATGGAAGGACTTGCGAGTTGGTGTAAGTCGCCATTGGATAAAGACCATTCCAGGGTTAGTGATCCAGAAGGCTTCCCAGAGAGAGAGGACAGGGTCCCGGAAGGCTGGAAGAGCCATGGAACGGTTGGAGCTACCATAAGAGGTGGTGGTGCTCAGCTTGGAGAAGAAGCAGTCCGCCATTTTGTTAACTGCATGAGAGAACCGTGTGGATCCGGATTCTGTTCGCAGGAATCGGCATCAGGAAGCTGATCAGAACAGAGGGTCAGAGTTACAGGTTCTGCAGTGTCACATGTTGTGGAAGGGACTTGCTGTGGGTTTGGAGCAACCAGTGAATACAGGACATACCAAGGTCATTGACTCAGCGGCATGGTTACTGACTTGTAGGCTCTGCCGTGTCCGCCATCGGTCAGGTCCATTACCCTGCTGCACAGTATCGACTTGTGGGATCTGCTGTGTACGCTGCCTTTGGTACGGTTGTTCAGTTGGGCTAGTACTGTGACTCTGAGCCTGGAGTATCGGGTATTCTGGACATTACAAGGCTACTCCAGCATCTAGGCTGAGAGTATTGAGGGCATGTGAAACAGTGTCGTTTGGGGGTTAAGGGAAGGGAGTGTAACCTTGTGGTATCCACTGTATTGTGAATTGTAAGTGATATACTCTCTGTAACTGCTGTTATTATTACTGTTAATACTACTGTTCAGTAAAGTTACTGTTATATATTTTTTTGCATCAAGAGCTGGTGTCCATGTTGCTTTCCTTGTTCCATGACTTCGCTGTATCCTGGGGGTCCCTCCCTGTTTCACGGTCTTACAGAGCCACTTAGATATGTGCAGGAGGGCTAGGATTTGTCAGTGAGGTCACATGACCTAACCCATAAAGCACAGGAACTGACGCGTGTCCGCCCTTAAGGAAGTGCTGCAAGGAACAAGCAGCAAGCATGCTGTGGCCAGGGCTGAGAGGAAACTGTGCAGCAGATCCCAGAACAACATACCTACTGTACGCAGACAGAGCCCAGGGCAGCAGCGGTGAATGGGAAGCACTGGCAGCTGATCACCGCGCCCGGGACCATGGACCTAGTGCACCACTAGGTACCATGGCCTTCCCCATATGGCATTCTTGGAGCAAAACAACCAGCCTTCAGTATGTCCAGGACATGGTGGAACCAGTCCTATTGCCTTTTTTGACTCAGTTAGATGTGGTGCTCCAACAAGCTAACCCCCATTTATATACTGCCTGTGCTTTTCAGGTTATTCACGAGCTCCCCTAACCTGCCTGATCACCAGATCTCTCCCCTATTCAAAATGTCTGGAAGAGGTGATGGATCTCCCATGTGCAACTGCCTACAACCATCTTGGCTTAACTACAGGTCCACTTTGAAATAACATACTACAGGAAGATATCCAGCATTGGTATGAACATACCAGAGTGGGAAGGGGGGACTCCAAATACTCAGGAAAGAGACAGCTCAACTAAATATCACTGCTATGCTCAACAAAAACCTGAACCAGACTAAATCACAAATCACAACATATAATAAATCCCCCCAAATACTTTATTTGATAAATATAAGACAATACATAGATAATAAATAGTGGCAGCATGTATACTCTGGAAAGACAAGGAACCACAAACAATAAGTCACATATCAACCATACAGACTCCTTGGTAACTGATATTCATACCAATCCTTATTACACGTGAAGTAAAAAAGGTGGTGTAGAAACCACACTAATATAATATACAGTCAGGTCCATAAATATTGGGACATCAACACAATTCGAACATTTTTGGCTCTATACACCACCACAATGGATTTGAAATGAAACAAACAAGATGTGCTTTAACTGCAGACTGCATATGTGCCTCCCACTTGTTAAGGAACCAAAAGTAAAGGGACATAATAATAATCATAAATCAAACTTTTAACTTTTTAATACTTGTTTGCAAAACCTTTGCAGTCAATTACAGCCTGAAGTCTGGAATGCATAGACATCACCAGACATGGGGTTTCATCCCTGGTGATGCTCTGCCAGGTCTCTACTGCTACTGTCTTCAGTTCCGGCTTGTTCTTGGGGCATTTTCCCTTCAGTTTTTTCTTCAGCAAGTGAAATGCATGCTCAATCGGATTCAGATCAGGTAATTGACTTGGCCATTGCATAACATTCCACGTCTTTCCCTTAAAAAACTCTTTGGTTGCTTTTGCAGTATGCATGTAATTTGGGGGTAAGGGGTCAAGGATGCTGCCATATGGCTGACATCGCCATATGTTCACATGTTCGGCGGATCGCAAACGCGCAAAGTTTGCCGCTATCCGACCGCCAGGCGAACCGTAAGGCCATCACTATTGACTATTTTTAATTTTCATTGTACTTTCAATATATATTTATCATTGCTCTCAGACTGTTAATGTATTGCATTATTATGTCTCGTCCTTCATTCCAGGTTAGCCGATGGGTCACTGCCGCTAGCGACACTCTCCGGCCTTTTCACTTGACTGGTAGTTGCGTTCTGGCTTAGGCTACTTTCACACTTGCGTTCAGAGCGGATCTGTCTGAGACGGATCTGCTCATATAATGCAGACGGTGGCTCCGTTCAGTACGGATCCGTCTGCATTATATTGTTAAAAAATTTCTAAGTGTGAAAGTAGCCTCAGACGGATCCGTCCAGACTTTCAATGTAAAGTCAATGGGGGACGGATCCGTTTGAAGATTGAGCCATAGTGTGTCATCTTCAAACGGATCCGTCCCCATTGACTTACATTGTAAGTCTGGACGGATCCGCACGCCTCCGCACGGCCAGGCGGACACCCGAACGCTGCAAGCAGCGTTCAGGAGTCCGCCTGCTGAGCAGAGCGGAGGCTGAACGCTGCCAGACTGATGCATTCTGAGCGGATCCGCATCCACTCAGAATACATTAGGGCAGTACGGATGCGTTCGGGGCCGCTTGTGAGCCCCTTCAAACGGAGCTCACAAGCGGACACCCGAACGCTAGTGTGAAAGTAGCCTTAGAACGCATCACTGGAAATCCGGCCAGGTGGGGAGCACTCCTGTTGGCATCGACTCTATCAGTGGCGTAGCGTGGGGGATGCCGAGGGGGCCGTTGCCCTGGGCGCAAAATTTCAGGGTGCCACAAATAGTAAAATACAATCACATAAGTTCAAACTGCAAGGTTTTATTGTACTTACAAGATAAATAAGGTAACAGGCAGTATGTACTAATCATTCACCCGACCCGGGTTTCGCTTCGGAAAGCTTCGTCAGGGGGATCCCTGATTTATACATACTGCCTGTTACCTTATTTATCTTGTAAGTACAATAAAGCCTTGCACATCCCACTCAAGTGTGGCCACACATGAAGAGGTATTCTCACATATGTTTTAATCAGCACTGTTACCATGAGGGTATAAAAAGCTAGTGAGCACAATGTATATTCATTACCTGAGGAAGCTACATGCGAAACGCGCATCGAGGTTCTGAACCACACTGGTTGGTATTCTTTATTAAAATCAGTACTTCTTGAGATCTACATGTTATTTACAGAACTTGCCACTTTAAATTGTTGTATTTAAAGGGTGGAAAAGTGGCTTCTACCACACATTTTTTTTGCCTTCCTCTTGATCAACTTGCAGGATAACAGGCCAAACTGGGTGGACAGATGTCTTTTTTCGGCCTTTTAAACAATGTTACTATGTTTGGTTTCTATCAGGTTAAATTGCGGTCTACTTGATGGAACACAGATTAGTGGCTTACTGGATTCTAAGATAAAATAAAAGAATCCGCTGCACTCTTCCGATGGCGAAAAAATCCAAATGGTTTATTAAAGACCGGATTTTTTCACCATCGGAAGAGTGCTGCGGATTCTTTTATTTTATCTACGTTACGCTGGGACCCATGGCCAGGATCTCCATCTGTCTATTACTGGATTCTAATGCATTTGATATTCTGTGCTCACAATCTTCTGAGATTAACTATACTGGTTAAACTGTCTACTGGTATCTGCAGGAATAGCTCACAAAGGAAGTCACGTGTCGTGAGTTGGCTTGGTGGGTATATAAGGTGTGCAATAGGCTGTCGGCACGCATATCCCTCATTGCTGTCATAGGTAAAAGGAGAGATTTATCAGAGTTGTAAAAAGGCATGATTATTGGCTTTGGGGTTAAGGGTGGTAGTATTTCTGAAACTGTGCACCTTGTGAACTGTTCATATGCTGCTGTAGTGAAAGTGTATTGTGAGTGGACAAAAGGCACCATTGTCAATAATAGATGTGAAAACTGCTGAGCACTATGTGCCATTGGTGTGAGAGGTGAACATCGTATACGAACGTGCGTAATGGTGGCTCAATAGGCCACAGTGGAACAATTCACCTCCAAAATGAACCAGGGGGCTACCAGGCATGTCTAAAACAACAGTTCCTTTAAGAGGCATTCCGTCATAATAGAAATCTAGGGGAAATCATAATGGATCCACCTGGTTTCCGTTATTCAAGAGAGAAAACAAAGTACTGTCGACAGGCTTCCGTTTAAAGGCTTCCGTTTTGCATTCCGTCATAATAGAAGTCTATGGGCAGCATAACGGATCCTTCCTGATTACCATTATGCAGGACTGGACTCCTGCATAATGGAAACCAGGACGGATGCGTTATGTGCCCATAGACTTGTATTATGAAGGATCAAAATGGAATGCCTCTTAAAGGCTTTTGTTTTGACTTTCGTCTTATGGATTCCGTTATTTTCGTTATAACCATGTTATAAAAAGCAAAACAATAACGGAATCTATAACGGTGATGTAAACTCACTCTTAAAGGGGTTTTGCCACTTCAGCAAATAGCATTTATTATGCAGAGAAAGTTTCCATGGTTACGACCACCCTGCAGTCCAGCAGCGGTGGCAGTGCTTGTACACTATAGAAAAAAGCACCAGCTTATGTGATCTCCCACGGTTCCGGCCACCAGAGAGGCTGGCATTTTCTCTTATAGTGTGCAAGCACGAGATCCACTGATAGATTGCAGGGTGGTTGTAACTATGGAAACGAGCAGTGTATAATGTTATGAAAAAATGAATCCAGACAGCAAAGGAAGCAATATGGGTAATATCAAAACATTAGCAAGTGTCTTGTATTCACTTTCTCTGCATAATAAATGCTATTTGCTAAAGTGGCAAAACCCCTTTAATGAAGTTGCATCGGCAGAAGAAGTTTACATTTTCACAACAGTATTGGAATTGAACTACCACTAACTTCATCAACGGATGGGCATTGGCATGTCAGGAGAGAAACATCAGAGAAAAAACATCCTGCAACAGAAGCTGGTGGTGGCAGTGTTATGGTCTGGGGAATGTGGCATTCTCTGGGCTCACCCATCCATGTGGAAGGCACTCTCAATCTTTTTGGGTATGAATCCATCCTTGCAGATGACATACACCTATACATTGAATTGCCTTCCCTGGGACACACACTGGTTGGAAGAGCATGATGAGGACCTACAAGTCCTGGAAGACTTGAACCCAATTGAGCATCTATACGCCCACCTTGATCGTCATGTCCGCTCTATGGATCCTCCCAGCTCTGGGTTGCACTGCAGTCAGCATGGCTCCAGATACCGGTGACACCCTACCAGGACCTTATTGTGTCCCTCTCAGCCTGCCTAGCTGCTGTTCATGCGGCACACGGTGGTTACTATGGATATTAGCTGGTGATTATAATAATGGGATTCGACTGTGTAGCTATCAGTGGCATCTGCAGCACTGGGTTAGAAGTCTTCATACTTGAAATGTAGCCAAGCAACAATTTAAAAAGTCTGAAGTGTAACGACTGTAACTGTAAATGTTTTGCTCATTATATGAATGTTTTGCCATTATATCAATATTCCATTTGACCACATGCACGAAGAACATTTGTAAATCTTGCAGACATTTCAGCAGTAGATGTTATAATGCTTGAGAGTAGAAAGATATATTTTTTTATTAGAAACAGCTTATTAAACAAGTCTCTAATCATCTGAATTATTGATGCGCGTCTTGCACTGTTTATGAACATAGTATGCACCTGTTTTCTAGTGGCAGAGCATTGAAATTTGATTATAAAAAAAAACCTCCCAGCACAAGAGGCTTCAACAGGAAACTCAGACAAAACCTGCATTTTGTATTCAGATCACATATACCAAGTGCATTTGGGCAACATCCTTGTCTATTTGCCTAATCCGCCTCTGTGCCCTGATTCAAATAATCTGTAGCTATTTCCATTTAACTGTAATAATTGGTTTATTGCACAAAACTTCTCTTAAATATTTGTAAAAAGAATAAACACACAAACCTTGCAAATGCCAAGTTCCTATCTAGACCCATGATGATGGAGCAGCACTTTATTTCTACTACTCTGTAGGATTTCACTGCATTGAGTTTGCAGCATCCCCCCCCCCCCCCCCCCCAACCTGGCAATGAAAATAGAACATTCAGTCTGTCAACAAGTTACATTATTGACACAGCCTCCTACCATTAAAGGCAGCACACTAGACTTACACAGGATGCACAGGTCATGTTTCACTGCTTTAAATCCTGCCGCTTATGCTAATAAAATACAAGGCTAAAAAAAAAAAAAAGTTTCATTTAAATTGTTGACATTTTTACAGACTGTCTCCTTCATGGTCCAAATACCCACAAAAGTATTGTTACACTTTCTGCCTTCTTTGGTCTTGCTGTGGCTGAGGGAATTTAAAGTGTACCTTTCAGTTCCATACATCACACTTAGGACTCATGCACACAAACATATTTTTCCCATGTCCGGTTCACTTCAATGGGCCCCCCCCCCCCCCCCAAAAAAAAAAAACAAAAAAAAACTGAAATGACTTTGTGTGCATTCTGTGTCCATATGTCTGCATGGCCGTTCTGCAAAAAAATAGAATATGTCCTATTATTGTCCGCGTTACGGACAAAGATAGGACTGTTCTATTATAGGCTGGCTGTTCCGTACATGGCCGGTATCTGTGTACATGAGCCCTTACTATGAGATAGATAGATAGATAGATAGATAGTGGAAGTGTCAGTTTTAGCTTATCTTTATCTGTTTAGGAGTTGAGCAAGGTAAACTTTTACTAAAGTGCTTTACATGACATGTATTATGTGTTCAACATAGAACATGCACATGGGTAAATGTTTAATTTAGTCTTCATGAACATGCTGAAGAATTGCAATATGGCTCACCTGAAATGGTGAATCCTACAGTGCTGAGATGTTCTCATGAACTGTAATGGCCAGTTCGCCGTGTTCGCCTGCGAACACATGCGGGCTGCCATCTTAACTGACAAGTCCGGCGATGCACAGGTAAGCCCTTACCTGTGCGCGAGCCGGTCTGAAACAAATGCGGTCACAGTTCCGAGAACAGCCCGATGAAGGCCCCCCCGGCGGCTGTTCTTGGAACTGCCTGCTCTCGGTGACCGCATTTGTTTCAGACCGGCTCGCGCACAGGCACAGGTAAGGACTTACCTGTGCATCGCCAGACTTGTCAGTTAAGATGGCAAGCACGCATGTGTTTGCGGGCGAACACAGTGAACTGGCCATCACTGCTCATGAAGACTGCATTAAATGGTTAAACAAATGCAGCGGGTAAAATAGTGGATACAGTTGCAAGAAAAAGTATGTGAACCCTTTGGAATGATATGGATTTCTGCACAAATTGGTCATAAAATGTGATCTGATCTTCATCTAACTCTCAGAAGACCTACGATTAAAAATTGTTGACTTGCATAAAGCTGGAAAGGGTTATAAAAGTATCTCCAAAAGCCTTGCTGTTCATCAGTCCACGGTAAGACAAATTTTCTATAAATGGAGAAAGTTCAGCACTGCTGCTACGCTCCCTAGAAGTGGCCGTCCTGTAAAGATGACTGCAAAAGCACAGCGCAGACTGCTCAATGAGGTGAAGAAGAATCCTAGAGTGTCAGCTAAAGACTTACAAAAGTCGCTGGCATATGCTAACATCCCTGTTAGCGAATCTACGATACGTAAAACACTAAACAAGAATGGATTTTATGGGAGGATACCACAGAGGAACCCACTGCTGTAAAAAAAAATATTGCTGCACTTCTACAGTTTGCACAAGAGCACCTGGATGTTCCACAGCAGTACTGGCAAAATATTCTGTGGACAGATGAAACCAAAGTTGAGTTGTTTGGAAGAAACACACAACACTATGTGTGGAGAAAAAGAGGCACAGCACACCAACATCAACACCTCATCCCAACTGTGAAGTATGGTGGTGGGGGCATCATGGTTTGGGGCTGCTTTGCTGCATCAGGACCTGGATGGATTGCCATCATCGAAGGAAAAATGAATTCAAAAATTTATCAAAACATTTTGAAGAACTTAAGGCCATTGGTCCACCAGCTGAAGCTCAACAGAAGATGGATGTTGCAACAGGACAACGACTCAAAGCATAGAAGTAAATCAACAACAGAACGGCTTAAACAGAAGAAAATACGCCTTCTGAAGTGGCCCAGTCAGACTCCTGACCTCAACCCGATTGAGATGCTGTGGCATGACCTCAAGAAACCGATTCACACCAGACATCCCAAGAATATTGCTGAACTGAAACAGTTCTGTAAAGAGGAATGGTCAAGAATTACTCCTGAGCGTTGTGCACGTCTAATCTGCAACTACAGGAAAGGTTTGGTTGAAGTTATTGATGCCAAAGGAGGTTCAACCAGTTATTAAATCCAAGGGTTCACATACTTTTTCCACCTGCACTGTGAATGTTTACATGGTGTGTTGAATAAAAACATGGTAACATTTAATTATTTTTGTGTTATTAGTTTAAGCAGACTGTGATTGTCTATTGTTGTGACTTAGATGAAGATCAGATCACATTTTATGACCAATTTGTGCTGAAATCCATATCATTCCAAAGGGTTCACATACTTTTTCTTGCGACTGTATATCAAACACCTCATGTAAAGCACTTTTGAAAACTTTGACCTTGCTTAACCCATAAAGATAGTGGGTGAAATGTAATATTTGCAATAGTTTTGGTGTCAGTCTTAAATCTGTTTTCGCTTTGTGACGTTGCACCAAATTTCTGAAGTGGTGCACACTAATAATATGTTTGGTGCAAGTTCAAAGAGGTGTACCCCTATGTCTGTAAGGTTGCATGGCATAGAGATGGAACCTTTTCAGTGACTTGAGTCACACATCATAAATGAGACTTAGGCTACATGCACACAACCGTATGCGTTTTGTGGTCCGCAAATTGCGGATCCGCAAAAAAGATGGATGACATCCGTATGCCATCCATTTTTTTTTTTTTTGCGGATCCATTGTAACAATGCCTAAAATGGACAAGAATAGGACATGTTATATTTTTTTTGCGGGGCTACGGAACGGACATATGGATGCGGATAGCACACGGTGTTCTGTCTGAAATTTTTGCTGACCCATTGAAATGAATGGGTCTGCATCCTGTCCGCAAAAAAAACGGAACGGACACGGAAACAAAGTACGTTCGTGTGCATGAGGCCTTAGAGGGGTTGTCCAGTTTCAATATTGATGACCTATCCACAGGATAGGTGATCAATATCAGAATGGTGGGGGTCCGACTCCTGGCACCTCTGCCAATGACCTATTTGAATAGAATGCATCTCATTCACTTCACTGTTTACTTACCCACTATACACATTTATAAATAAAAAAATCTGTCCGCACAAAAAATTAAAAAAATGGAGATAAAAACACCATGAATATACCACAAAACACATGGTGTTGTTCATAAAAACGCTGTTGAAAACCAGCCTAACTTGTCCTTTCTGTCATGTTTAGCACCTATGGAGAAGCTTATGGAAAAACATAGCAGAAAAAAACACCTTACCCAGCACATGCTATGGTTTGGGGGTGGGGAGGGGGGATCCACCACTGAAAAAAAACCACCAAAATGCCAAGAACCAAAAGTCATCACTAATCAAAATGCATTGTAGATGTTGTGAGGGTTTCATATTGCACTATATATTGCATATTAAAGACATTTCTGGCTGGAAAAAAAAAATGTTTTTAAAAATGGCAACAAGGACTCTGCAGGAAATGCTACAAAGCTGTGTGTGAATCACATACTCACTTTTTAAAATAAAACATAGGCACAGTGGAAGATCAGTTTGTCATTATATTTTTGTTTTCCGATCCACTCATCGTTACAAAGTTAAATCTTCAATATAGTTGAAAAAAGATATACTGTATGTCCATCATGTTCAACCAAAGGATTGGTGGGGAAGAGGATAAAGGGAAGAGATAAGGGATTCTACACATTTACCTAAGAGCTAATGTTATTCTGTTCTAAGAAAGTGTTTTGAAGCCACTACCTCCTAAAGTAGGCTATTCCACAGATTCATAGCTCTTATGACAGGCTTCCGAAGACTGCACAGTACTACAACTTGGTGTCATCTTCAAAAATAGAAATAGTGCTATTAATCCCATCCTCGGTATCATTAATAGCAGACTCTGCACCTAACCTGTACCTTATAACCACGAACCTGTCAGAATAGGAAATATTGACAACTCTATGGATACAGTCCTTTAGCTGATCATCAATCCAATTACAAATTACACTGTCTATACCAATAGATCAGGATTTCATCCATTAGTCTGTGAAGGACACATTTAAATGCCTTTGCAAATTCCAGAAACACTGTATCCATGACATTCTGCTCACCTCTTCATAAAAACAGATTAAGTTAGTCTGACAACTACTGTCCTTGGTAAACCGGTGCTGGCTTTCATTTTTTAATATTAATCTCTATTGCTTACTCCTGTATATGATCCCTTAAGAGTCCCTCAAACAATTTTCCATCAGTGGAAGTTAAAGGGGTACTACCATGAAAATGCAATTACAAAAAATAAGTGGAGAGTTTTCTGGATATATGTATTTTACTTCCTGTCCTGGCTTCTTAACGTCCTCCTTTGTTTTGACTTTTAGGACAGCAGACAAGCTGACTTGACTTTCTCAGTCAGACCATTCACTGTGACCAGAGAGGAAAAGAGCATGAGTGACTCATTACAGCATCATACTCTTCACTGAAGTAATTGCAATTCTCTTCTGTGGGAATCTTTGGGCCTATCCAGAGATCAATACAGCTATTGATCAATACAGCTATCATACAGTTATGTTTTACTAGTCTACTATTTTACTAGCAGATAACATCATTTTCCTTACAGCAGTAGTAAACTAAACAATGGTGTTCATATCTATGTAGGGGACAGGGTTTATATCTCTATATTGACTGCTACGGAAGGACATGACTCTGTATTTAATTTTCAATGGTATAGTACTGCCAAAAATGTTTTCTATGAATATTAAGTAAGGGGGGGAGTCTTACTGATACTATAATTATCCAGGTAAGACCAAGAGCCCTTGAAAATGGGCACCACATTTGCTTTGCACCAGTCCCTTTGCACTATGCAAGTAACTACAAAATATAAAATATTATTAACAGGGCTACAACAATAACTGAACTTAGTTCTTTATTTACTTGGGTGTAATACAGCTGGTCCTGGGACCATGTTCACGTTTACTTTATTTAGCTTGGATCATATGTAAATTTAGCTATTAACCATATTAAATGATGTATTAATTAGTGTTAAGCGAATCGAAGTATCCGAAGTGGAATTCGGAGTTTAGGAAAAATTATATTTGCAATAAATCCAAATTTCTCAGTCAGACTATTCACTGTGACTAGAGAGGAAAAGAGAATGAATGACTCAATTAGAGCTAGGGAGGCTCGACCCCGTCCCCGCCTGCCATTGGCTGTTCCCCCCGACACCGGATGTTTTTAACCGTGCACAGGGAGAAGAAGCAGCAGCGGTGAGGGGACAAGGAGCCGTACATGGAGTGGGGACCCGGGTAAGTATATTCAGCGTGGGGGGCCGGCATATGGGGGCGTGGAAAACTCCTTTAAGCCTTGATTCTCAAATTGGGATACATAGACTATCTAGTTCTATTGTTATTGGGATAACATAGTAATATGGTTTATAAGGCTGAAAAAAAGACATCTGTCTATCCAGTTCAGCCTATTAGGCCTCTTGCACACAACCGTATGGCTTTTTCAGTCCGCAAAAAACGAATCAGCAAAAAATACGGATGACGTCCGTGTGCATTGCGTTTTTTGTGGAACGGAACAGCTGGCCCCTGATAGAACAGTACTCTCCCCCTGTCTGTTATACGGACAATAATAGGACATTTTCTATCTTTGAACGGAATGGAAAAATGAAAATACGGAAACAGAAAGCATATGGAGTACCTTCCATTTTTTTTGCGGATCAATAGAAATGAATGGTTCTGTATATGGTCCGTATACGGAACGCAAAAAAAAATGAACGGAAACGGGAAAAAAAACGTTCATGTTCAAGAGGCCTTATCCTGCAAGTTGTTACAGAGGAAGGAAAAAAACAACTGTGAGGTAAAAGCCAATTATCCTCATTTTAGGGGAAACAAATTCCTTCCCGACTCTTATCAGGCAATCAGATAACTCCTTGGATTAACGACCCCTCTCTAGTAACTATAACGTGTAATATTATTACACTCCAGAAATACAACCAGGCCCCTCTTGAAATCTTTTAGTGAACTTGTTCTGGTTCTGGTCAAACTGCCAGTTCGGTTGATGTACTGCTCCAAATTTGATTAATGTACGTGCACGGAGAGATCAAACTGAGACAACACACAGCTAGGGGTTATAACAGGATCTCTGGTTTATTTGCGGAACAGCAGACAGTACATAAGTTTAGGACAGGAAAGAGTGGGGGGTGTAAGGTGGCGTGTATCTTTTCTATTGGCTATAAACTCTATATTTTCTGTAACATTGATGACAAGAGGAAGTTCCCCCCTTGCTGGTGGGTGAAGCCGTTACTTCTTCTTTCTTTGTAACTGCTGCTTGGGCTGAACGGAAACCACAAAGAAGCACATGATAAAACACAAAGTAAGATTCTAATTTATAGGCGTTGGCTGAATGCCTGGCCGCCATCTTAGCTAAACATAGTCCTCAACAAGCAAGTATCCATTTTGTCTTAATGATCCATAGCAAACTCACTATCACCACCTCCTCAGGCAGAGAGTTCCATAGTCTCACTGCTCTTACCGCAAATAATCCTTTTCTATGTTTGTGTACAAACCTTCTTTCCTCCAGACGCAGAGCACAGTCACAGTCCTGGGGATAAATAGCTGATGGGAGAGATCTCTGTACTGCCCCCTGATATACAAAGTATTTATACATAGTAATTAGATCTCTCCTCAGTTATCTTTTTTCTAAAGTGAATAACCCTCATTTTGATAATCTTTCAGGGTACTGTAGTTCCCCTATTCCAGTTATTACTTTAGTTGCCCTCCTCTGAACCCTCTCGAGCGCTGCTATGTCTACCATGTTCACAGGAGCCTAGAACTGTACGCAATACTCCATGTGTGGTCTGACTAGTGAATTGCAAAGAGATAAAGAGAAATTGCAAAGAGAAATTGCAAAGAGATTATATTCTCATCACGGGCATCTATGCCCTATTTGATGCACCCCATAATCTTACTGGCCTTGGCAGCAGCTGCCTGACACTGGTTTCTACAGCTTAGGCTACTTTCACCCTAGCGTTTCTATTGTCCAGCATTGAGATCCGTCATAGGAAAAAAAGCTTCAGTTTTGTCTCCATTCATTGTCAATAGGGACAAAACTTAACTGAACAAAACGGAATGCTCCAAAATGCATTCTGTTCCATTTGGTTGCATTCTCATACCGGAGAGAAAACCACAGCATGTTGCAGTTTTCTTTCATGGGATGTGGAGCAAGACAGATCCGTCATGACCCACAATGCAAGTCAATAGGGACGGATCCGTTTTCTCTGACACAATAGAAAACTGATCCTTCCTCCATTGACTTTTAATGGAGTTCATGATGGATCTGTCTTGGCTAGTGAAAGATAATACAACCAAATCTGTTAATAACAGCTGCAGACGGTTGTATTATCAGTAACAGAAGAGTTTTTGCTGAACCCTGCCGGATCCAGCAAAAACGCTAGTATGAAAGTACCCTTAGTTTACTGTTCACCAGAATTCTTAAGTCCTTTTTCATGTCACCCAGTGTTACCCAGAGTTTTACCATTTAGTATGTACGGGTGACTTGCATTATAGCTTCCCATGTGCATAACCTTACATTTGTCAGTGTTAAACCTCATCTGCCACTTCTCTGCCTAAGCCTCCAGTCTATGCAAACCCATCTGTATCAGTATACTGTCCTCTTCCGTACTAATTACTTTACACAGTTTAGTATCATCTGCAAAAATGTATATTTTACTGTGCAAGCCTTCTACAAGATCATTAATAAATATATTAAAGAGAACAGGGCCAAATACTAACCCAATCTGAGTGTGTACCATTAATAATTATATCTATCACTGAGCCAATTACCCACATACAGACATTCTCCCCAGTCCAAGCATTCTCATTTTATATTCTAACCTTTTATGTGGTACAGTTATCCAATGATTTGGTGAAGTCAAGATATACAACATCTATTGATTTGCCATGGTCAAGTCTAGAACTTACCTCCTCATAGAAAGCAATTAAATTAGTTTGACATGACTGATCCCTCATGAAGCTATGCTGATATGGCATTATTTGCTTATTTTTATTGAGGTACTCCTAGCATCTCTTAGAAAACCATCAAACATTTTACACAAAACAGAAGTTTAACTCACCGACCTACCTTTTTCGGGCTCTGTTTTTAGACATTTTTAAATACTGGCACCACATTTGCTAAGCGCCAGTCCTGTGGAACACTCCCTGTCAATAGAGAGTCCTTAAATATCAGAAATAAGGGTCTGCTTATGACATTACTTAATTCTCTTAGGATACGGTGGAGTTTGCCATCTGGTGCCGGCGATTTGTCTATTTTAATCTTTTTAAGACACCATTGTACTTTCATCTGACAGTTTGTTTTTCTTAGTGAATACAATGGAGAAAAAATATTTAATAGCTTTTCTTTTTCCTCATCTCTGTCTGTAACTCCCCTCTCATCGCTCTTTAAAGGGCTGATACTTTCAGATTTATACTTTTTACCATTTATATAATTGAAGGACATTTTAGAGTTAGTTTAACTCTCTTTGGCAATTAATCTCTCTGTCTCTAGTTTGGCTGCTTTTATTTGTCTTTTACATATTCTTTTTCCTTTCTTTTTGTAATTTATTGCTTTCTTTAAAATTCTATTTATGGTTTTTACTTGTTCCTTACCCTTTTATTCCCATAAGGTATGTACTTCTCACATTTAGAGTTTAGGATGCTTTTAAAAATATCCAATTTTGTGGCTGTATTTTTATTTTTTCAGGACTTTGTTCCAGCTAGTTAGGCTAATGGCCTCTCTTAGTTGGCTAAATTTAGCTTTTTTGAAGTTCGGTATTTTTGTGCCACCCTTTAGAAACACTCTTATAAATAACAATTGGAAGGTTATTATTTTATGGTCACTATTTCCCAGGTGTCTCCCAACCTGCATATATGTTGTTCTCTCAGGTCTATTGGTAAGTTCAGCATGGCAGTCCCTCTAGTCGGGTCTTGAGCCAGTTGGGAAAGGTAATTGTCTTTGGTTATAAACAAGAACCTCTTTCCTTTATTAGATCTACAGCTTTCAGTTTCCAGTCTATATCTGGGTAGTTGAAGTCCCCCCATAATAACAACCTTATGGTGCCCTCCTTGATTCATAGACAAGCAATTCCATTAGACCTTGTTTGTCTAATTGGGGTTGATAGGCATTCTCATTTAACTGTTATTGGGGTGTCCACCTTGTAAAATGGATAAGCAATTCCATTAGGCCTTGATTCTCAAATTGGGGTGAATAAGCTGCCTATTTTTACTGCTATTGGGGTGTCAACTTTGCTAAATAGATAAGCAATTCTATTAGGCCCTGATTCTCAAATTGTGCTGTATAAACTGTCTAATAATAATGTTATTGGGGTGTCCATATTGTATGTACATTCTGCATACGTACATATAGCAGAAGGTGGGGCAGTCCTTGAGCCCATTGGTGTCTGGTACAGTTCATGGCAGCACCGACATGTGGAGCTGTAACTGTGGTCAAGGACAATATATGTTTTTTATGGCCCATTGAGTAAATATGATTCCAGCACAGGCACAACAGCAACTTGGCCAGGTGATGGCAATGCTGCCTCCACATTCTCATGCTGTGTTTCTGACTCCAATGTCCTTCTCTGCCTCCTCATCCTTCTCCTTGTCCTCAGCCTCCACCTTAGGCACAGTTCGGAGTGGTCCTCCAGCATACAACCTATACAGCACAACAGTGTCACGCTGTTCTGCACCTGGCCAGCCTGGGCACTTGAGTCACACCGGAAAGGAACTGCTCTGCGTCCTTAATCAAGAAATCTAATCCTGGCTGTCTCCTCGCATACTGAAATCAGAACCATGGTCACTGATTATAGGAAGAACATTCTTTTGACGCTGTGCCAAGGAGGCCTGACCCATGTGTCCTGTATGGCTCGTATTTAATCTGGTTGAAACCCAGTTCATTAAGTCTTACACCCAACTGCAAGATGCCTTGAAAATGGCCAGGAAACTGTTCATGCACTTCAGCCACTCTTACACTGCAAAATATGCCCTCCTTGAGCCGCAAAGGCATACGCAATGTTTCCACACGTTGTAACGCCACCATCCACATGTTGGACTGACTATACAGTACAGAGCAAAAGTTTGGACACACCTTCTCATTCAAAGAGTTTTCTTTATTTTCATGACTATGAAAATTGTAGATTCACATTAAAGGCATCAAAACTATGAATTAACACATGTGGAATTATATACATAACAAAAATGTGTGAAACAACTAAAAATATGTCATTCTAGGTTCTTCAAAGTAGCCACCTTTTGCTTTGATTACTGCTTTGCACACTCTTGGCATTCTCTTAATGAGCTTCAAGAGGTAGTCACCTGAAATGGTCTTCCAACAGTCTTGAAAGAGTTCCCAGAGATGCTTAGCACTTGTTGGCCCTTTTGCCTTCACTCTGCGGTCCAGCTGACCCCAAACCATCTCGATTGGGTTCAGGTCCGGTGACTGTGGAGGCCAGGTCATCTGGCGCAGCACCCCATCACTCTCCTTCATGGTCAAATAGCCCTTACACAGCCTGGAGGTGTGTTTGGGGTCATTGTCCTGTTGAAAAATAAATGATAGTCCAACTAAATGCAAACCGGATGGAATAGCATGCCGCTGCAAGATGCTGTGGTAGCCATGCTGGTTAAGTATGCCTTCAATTTTGAATAAATCCCCAACAGTGTCACCAGCAAAGCACCCCCACACCATCACACCTTCTCCTCCATGCTTCACGGTGGGAACCAGGCATGTAGAGTCCATCCGTTCACCTTTTCTGCGTCGCACAAAGACACGGTGGTTGGAACCAAAGATCTCAAATTTGGACTCATCAGACCAAAGCACAGATTTCCACTGGTCTAATGTCCATTCCTTGTGTTATTTATCCCAAACATGTCTCTTCTGCTTGTTGACTGTCCTTGGCAGTGGTTTCCTAGCAGATATTCTACCATGAAGGCTTGATTCACACAGTCTCCTCTTAACAGTTGTTCTAGAGATATGTCTGCTGCAAGAACTCTGTGTGGCATTGACCTGGTCTCTAATCTGAGCTGCTGTTAACCTGCGATTTCTGAGGCGGGTGACTCGGATGAACGTGTTCTCCGCAGCAGAGGTGACTCTTGGTCTTCCTTTCCTGGGGCGGTCCGCATGTGAGCCAGTTTCTTTGTAGCGCTTGATGGTTTTTGTGACTGCACTTGGGGACACTTTCAAAGTTTTCCCAATTTTTTGGACTGACTGACCTTCATTTCTTAAAGTAATGATGGCCACTTGTTTTTCTTTACTTAGCTGCTTTTTTCTTGCCATAATACAAATTCTAACAGTCTATTCAGTAGGACTATCAGCTGTGTATCCACCTGACTTCTCCACAACCCAACTGATGGTCCCAACCCCATTTATAAGGCAAGAAATACCACTTATTAAACCTGACAGGGCACACCTGTGAAGTGAAAACCATTTCAGGTGACTACCTCTTGAAGCTCATCAAGAGAATGCCAAGAGTGTGCAAAGCAGTAATCAAAGCAAAAGGTGGCTACTTTGAAGAACCTAGAATATGACATATTTTCAGTTGTTTCACACTTTTTTGTTATGTATATAATTCCACATGTGTTAATTCATAGTTTTGATGCCTTCAGTGTGAATCTACAATTTTCATAGTTATGAAAAAAAAGAAAACTCTTTGAATGAGAAGGTGTGTCCAAACTTTTGATCTGTACTGTATAAGCAGAGGAAGGCTAAGAATGACTTCGTACTAATGGACTGCTACAAGAAAATTTAGACGAGCACATTCATAATCATAATCACATATCCATCAAGCAAACATGGTTGATAAAAAAAATGGCTGCACAACATTTCACATGCAAACAATAGAATTGAGAAATGGGGATCATTCTAGATTAAAGTGGTATTATACCTACTATAAATAAAAGTATAGAAGCTCTTTGCGCACATTTGTGATCAAAAGTGTGTCGGGCCCATCTACCAGGCGTCAAGGTGGCTTCCGCAGATGGGTACCTAACACTACTATACCACCTCTCTTGTACTTACCTAAGCCTACAAATTTCAGGGCAGTGCAGGAACCAGCTACATTTATACTCTCAGAAGCCCCAGGCAGATGGGCGTTGCTCAATCTAAATCGAGGCGCTACCCTCAATATATACTACAAGAAAATTTAGACTAGCACATTCATAATTATAATCATAGGTGCATATCCATCACGCAAACATGGTTGATAAAAAAAAAAACATCTGTACAACATTTTACATGCAAACAATAGCATTGAGAAATTAAGATCATTTTTAACCACTTCAACCCCCCTTAATGACCAGGCCACTTTTTACACTTCTGCACTACACTACTTTCACCGTTTATTGCTCGGTCATGCAACTTACCACCCAATGAATTTTACCTCCTTTTCTTCTCACTAATAGAGCTTTCATTTGGTGGTATTTCATTGCTGCTGATATTTTTACTTTTTTTGTTATTAATCGAAATGTAACGATTTTTTTGCAAAAAAATGACATTTTCACTTTCAAAAACCCACATCCATATATACATTTTTCGCAAAATTTATTGTTCTACATGTCTTTGATAAAAAAAAAATGTGAATTTCCGCTTTTTGAAGCAGCTCTGACTTTCTGAGCACCTGTCATGTTTCCTGAGGTTCTACAATGCCCAGACAGTACAAACACCCAACAAATGACCCCATTTCGGAAAGTAGACACCCTAAGGTATTCGCTGATGGGCATAGTGAGCTCATAGAACTTTTAGCGGAAAATGATGATTTTTTTTTCTTACAGGGGGCTGATCAATGACAGGGGGGGTGATCAATGACAGGGGGGTGATCAGGGAGTCTATGAGGGTGATCACCCCCTTGTCATTGATCACCCCCCTGTAAGGCTCCATTCAGACGTCCGTATGTGTTTTGCGGATCCGGTCCATGTATCCGTGGATCCGTAAAAATTATACGGACGTCTGAATGGAGCCTTACAGGGGGGTGATCAATGACAGGGGGTGATCAGGGAGTGTATATGAGGTGATCACCCCCCGGTCATTGATCACCCCCCTGTAAGGCTCCATTCAGACGTCCGTATGTGTTTTGCGGATCCGATCCATGTATCCGTGGATCCGTAAAAATCATACGGACGTCTGAATGGAGCCTTACAGGGGGGTGATCAATGACAGGGGGTGATCAGGGAGTGTATATGAGGTGATCACCCCCCTGTCATTGATCACCCCCCCTGTAAGGCTCCATTCAGACGTCCGTATGTGTTTTGCGGATCCGATCCATGTATCCGTGGATCCGTAAAAATCATAAGGACGTCTGAATGGAGCCTTACAGGAGGGTGATCAATGACAGGGGGTGATCAATGACAGGGGGTGATCAGGGAGTCTATATGGGGTGATCAGGGGTTAATAAGGGGTTAATAAGTGACGGGGGGTGTAGTGTAGTGTAGTGGTGTTTGGTGCTACTTTACACAGCTACCTGTGTACTTTGGTGGTCGATCCAAACAAAAGGGACCACCAGAGGACCAGGTAGCAAGTATATTAGACGCTAACTGGAAGGGAAAGAATAAGGCCACTAGGTTATAAACCACCCCCCCCCCCTCCCCCCACTCATGTCTGGCCCTGTAGAATGACTAAGTACAGCTGAATATACACAAATAAGCATGGAGACAAAAGGAGAAGAAAGTGGGGATACACATTAGGCTGTAAGAGTGGAAACCTCTAACAGCAACATGTAGGGGCAATCACAATAAAGGTGCGGATGTATGGTGAAAATATGGGGACACTTGTTGAAGAATAGAGAATAATTGGGCTGGCGGATATGGAGGTGGGACGATGTATGTGGCGGTGGGATGTGGATGAATGTGGGAAGTGGACTCGGAGGCAGACATCACCTGAATATAAGAGGACCGGAATGTATGAATAGCGAAGTCGCCGGAGTCTAAGTCTGCAGGCATGCGGAACTAGAGGGATCGCGAACTAAGTAGAAAGACATGCGCACTAACATATCCGGCAGAGAGAGCCTAAGCCTACCAGACATGCGCGGCACCATCTTATGACGCGGCCCAATCAGGAAGAGAAAGATAGGAGGCAGCTGACGTCAGGGGGCGAGGCCAGGAAGTCACAAGGCCGAGCCCCACCGCATACCCAATCAGTATCCTGGCAATGATCCCTACCACGCCCCCAAGTGAAGCCCATGGGAAGTACGTCACCAAGGAAGGTATTAAAGGCCAGTCGGGAGGAGAACACGCTCACACTCTGCCTTAACCCCTGAAGACGCCGTGGTATGGCGAAACATGTCGGGGGGCAGCGTGAAGCTCTGATTTTTAATCAACATTTTGTCACTTTCATAAATTCTATTATTAATAATAAATAAAAGTTAAGTCTTAGGTAATTAGGTAGGTGCAGGATTAACAGGTGCAAATTAGTCCTAAAGGACACTAGTTGAAGTGAATTGTTGATAACACACTGTATCCTTGCACTTAAGGGAAAGCATAGTAATTGCACTTTATTTGTCAGTCACCAGGACTACGGGATGAATGATGTCATTCCACTCCTTCATGTCCTAGAGAAGATGCTGATAAATCTGGCTTTGCCAGGGAACAGGAGACATGACGCCTACATCTCATGGCCACCTGAGCCCTGTGGAGGCTGAACTGGCAATGAGGTGTATGAGGATGAGGAGGAGGATATTAACACACAAGAAATATATACAGAAATAGGTGGTTTATATGCACAAGTGACAGGAGAGGAGCAGGAGGAGCATGAGGAGCTGGAGGGTGATGAGAAAGACCAGGCAGATGCACCTGACAGACTGTGGCAGTATGCAATGAAGATGAAGGCAGGGAGTCTCTCCAATTCCCTTGCGCAAATGCCAGATGCAAACTTAGTTTCATTATCACCATTCAGCAGAGGGATGACTACTGGCTCTCCATGATGGTAGACCCTCGCTACCAGGCTAAAATGGGGCCCTTTTTTCTTTTACACCTGCTGAGAATGATAATAAATAGAGTTGAGTGGACACCTGGATGTTCGGGTTCGGCAGGTTCGGCCGAACTTGAAAAAAAAAATTTGAGTTAGGAACCCGAACTTGACCCCGAACTTTTGAGCACTAAAATGGCTGTAAAAATGTCATGGAAAGAGCTAGAGGGCTGCAAAAGGCAGCAAATTGTGCTTAAGAGCATGGCAAATGTGGATAGGGAAATGAATTAAAAAAACATAAAAGATATAAAAAAAAAAATAATTAGGAATGATGTAGGAGGAAGAGGTTGAGGAGGCGGTGAATGGGTGGATGTGGCTGTGTAGGCTCATGTAGCGGTCTAGGTGGAAGCGGCGGCGAAGGAGGAATAGGTAGCCAACACAGATGTGTGTCATTTTGCATTTTTACATAGGGGTGTCTCCCAAAATATTGGGACATATAAAAAAATAAAAAAGGAATAGGTGCACTTGAGTACAAGGATGGATGGTTGAGGCTGTTAGAACTGTCTATTCTGCACAAGGTACAGACATTTTAATGAATGTGAGCTTGTCCACGTTGGCTGTGGACAGACGGCTGCGTCTGTCTGTAATGACGCTTCCTGCCATGCTAAATACATGTTCAGAGAGTACACTGGCTGCAGGGCAGGCCAGCACCTCCAAGGCATACAGGGCAAGCTCTGGCCATGTGGACAATTTGGAGACCCAGAAGTTGAATGGGGCAGAACCATCAGTCAGTGTAGTCGTGTGCACAGATACTGTTCCACCATATTGTTCAAATGCTGCCTCCTGCTAACATGCTCCATATCAGCAGTTGGAGCCGGTTGTTGCGGCGAGGTGACAAAGCTTTTCCACATGTCGTCCATGCTAACCCTGCCTTCACAGCTGCGTTGGTTGCCTCTTCCTCCTCCCCTGCCTTCGCCTTGTGCTTCCACTTGTCCCCCGGCGTCAGTCGGGAATGTTCTCAGGAGCGTGTCTACCAGCGTGCGCCTGTAGTCGCGCATCTTCTGATCATGCTCCAGTGAGGGAATTAAGGACGGCACATTGTCTTTGTAACGGGGATCCAGCAGGGTGGCCACCCAGTAGTCAGCACACGTTAAAATGTGGGCAACTCTGCAGTCGTTGCGCAGGCACTGCAGCATGTGTTCGCTCATGTGTGCCAGGCTGCCCAGAGGTAAGGACAAGCTGTCCTCTGTGGGAGGCGTATCGTCTGTGTCCTCCGTATCCCCCCAGCCACGCACCAGTAATGCCCGAGCTGCGTTGGATGCCACCCCGCTGTGAACATGCTTCATCCCCCTCCTCCTCGTCCTCCAGTAGTGGGCCCTGGCTGGCCAAATTTGTACCTGGCCTCTGCTGTTGCAAAAATCCTCTTTCTGAGCCACTTCTAAAAGACTGGCCTGAAAGTGTTAGAGATGACCCCTCTTCCTCCTCCTCGTCCTGGGCCACATCCTCTTCCATCATCGCCCTAAGTGTTTTCTCAAGGAGACATAGAAGTGGTATTGCAACGCTGATAATGGTGTCATCGCCACTGGCCATGTTGGTGGAGTACTCGAAACAGCGCAACAGGGCACACAGGTCTCGCATGGAGGCCTAGTCATTGGTGGTGAAGTGGTACTGTTCTGCTCACCCGTGCGTGCTGCAGCTGAAACTCCACTATGGCCTGCTGCTGCTCGCACAGTTTCTCCAGCATGTGCAAGGTGGAGTTCCACCTGGTGGGCACGTTGTATATGAGGCGGTGAACGGAAAGGCCGAAGTTACGCTGTAGAGCAGACAGCCAAGCGGCGGCAGGATGAGAACCCCCGCAGCAGCTCAGACAAGTCGGGGTAGTTGTGAATGAATTTCTGCACCACCAAATTCAGCACATGCGCCAGACAAGGGATGTGCGTCAAACCGGCTAGTCCCAGAGCTGCAACGAGATTTCGCCCATTATCGCACACCACCAGGCCGGGCTTGAGGCTCACTGGCAGAAACCACTCGTCGGTCTGTTTTTCTATACCCCACCACAACTCCTGTGCGGTGTGGGGCCTGTCCCCCAAACACATTAGTTTCAGAACGGCCTGCTGACGTTTACCCCTGGCTGTGCTGAAGTTGGTGGTGAAGGTCTGTCGCTGACCGGATGAGGAGGTGGTAGAAGAGAAGGAGGAAGCCGAGTAGGAAGAGGAGGCAACAGGAGGCAAAGAATGATGCCCTGCGATCCTTGGCGGCGCAAGGACGTGCGCCAAACAGCTCTCCGCCTGGGGCCCAGCCGCCACTACATTTACCCAGTGTGCAGTTAGGGAGATATAGCGTCCCTGGCCATGCTTACTGGTCCACGTATCTGTGGTTAGGTGGACCTTGCCACAGATAGCATTGCGCAGTGCACACTTGATTTTATCCGATACTTGGTTGTGCAGGGAGGGTACGGCTCTCCTGGAGAAGTAGTGGCGGCTGGGAACGACGTACTGTGGGACAGCAAGCGACATGAGCTGTTTGAATCTGTCCGTCTCCACCAGCCTGAATGACAGCATTTCAAAGGCCAGCAGTTTAGAAATGCTGGCATTCAGGGCCAGGGATCAAGGGTGGCTAGGTGGAAATTTACGCTTTCTCTCAAAGGTTTGTGAGATGGAGAGCTGAACGCTTCCGTGTGACACGGTGGAGATGCTTGGTGACGGAGGTGGTGTTGTTGGTGGCACATCCTCTGTTTGCTGGG
This sequence comes from Bufo gargarizans, assembly GCF_014858855.1. Lineage (NCBI taxonomy): Eukaryota > Metazoa > Chordata > Amphibia > Anura > Bufonidae > Bufo > Bufo gargarizans. The sequence goes on along the minus strand of NC_058082.1, from coordinate 253,755,924 downwards.
CGGCAGGTGCCCACGTTCCTCCAGAGGCGAAGGAAGAGGCCGAGGCAGCAGCAGAAAAGGGAGCCGGAGGGGCCTGAGCCCTTTCTTGGTTTTGAAGGTGCTTACTCCACTGCAGCCTGTGTCTTGCATGTAAATGCCTAGTCATGCAGGTTGTGCTAAGGTTCAGAACGTTAATGGCTCGCTTCAGGCTCTGATGGCACAGCGTGCAAACCACTCAGGTCTTGTCGTCAGCACATTGTGTGAAGAAGTTCCATGCCAGGAAACTCCTTGAAGCTGCCTTTGGTGTGCTCGGTCCCTGGTGACGGTGGCCAGTAGCAGACGAACTGTTTTGGTGACTGCTGCTCTAATTTTGCACCCTGCTCCCGCTTTTGCTACGCTGTTGACTCGGTCTCACTACTGCCTCTTCCTCTGAACTCTGAAAGTCAGTGGCACGACCTTCATTCCATGTGGGGTCTAGGACCTCATCGTCCCCTGCATCGTCTTCCACCCAGTCTTCCTCCCTGACCTCCTTTTCGGTCTGCACACTGCAGAAAGACGCAGCAGTTGGCACCTGTGTTTCGTCATCATCAGAGACGTGCTGAGGTGGTATTCCCATGTCCTCATCAGGAAACATAAGTGGTTGTGCGTCAGTGCATTCTATGTCTTCTAACCCTGGGGAAGGGCTAGGTGGATGCCCTTGGGAAACCCTGCCAGCAGAGTCTTCAAACAGCATAAGAGACTGCTGCATGACTTGAGGCTCAGACAGGTTTCCCGATATGCACGGGGTGATGTGACAGACTGATGGGCATGGGTTTCAGGCACCACCAGTGCGCTTTCTGCAGAAGACTGGGTGGGAGATAATGTAAACGTGCTCGATCCACTGTCGGCCACCCAATTAACTAGCGCCTGTACTTGCTCAGGCCTTACCATCCTTAGAACGGCATTACGCCCGACCAAATATCGCTGTAGATTCTGGCGGCTACTGGGACCTGAGGTAGTAGGTTCAGTAGGACGTGTAGCTGTGGCAGAACGGCCACGTCCTCTCTCTTCACCAGAGACTCCACCAACACCACCACCACGACCATGACCCCGTTCCTTATTAGATGTTTGCCTCATAGTTAGCATTTACAAAGCAAAGTAAAAAGTGGTTAAGTCTGTTAAAAATAATTAACCGCCAATAAAAACCCTGATGTATGGTATTGCACTCAATTTATTTATTTTTACTCTATATGACAGCGGTATTTGTGGCCTAAATGTGACACTCACTTATGCATGTCTTATCCCAGATGTGCTTCATATTAGAGGGTTTTTTCACCCCATTAACCAAAAAGCCGTATTTCTGGCCTAAATGTGACAGTCACTTATGCTTGTCTAATTCTAGATGTGCAAAATATTAGAGGGTTTTTCACCCCAGAAAACAAAAAGCTGTATTTCTGGCCTAAATGTGACACTCACTTATGCTTCTCTAGTTCCAGATGTGCAGTATATTAGAGGGTTTTTTCACCCCAGTTACCAAAAAGCCACAATTCTGGCCTAAATGTGACAGTCACTTATGCTTGTCTAATCCCAGATGTGCAGTATATTAGTTTTTTTTTTACCCCAGTAACCAAAAAGATGTATTTCTGTCCTAAATATGACACTCACTTATGCTTGTCTAATCCCAGATGTGCAGTATATAAGAGGGTCTTTTCACCCCAGTAACCAAAAAGCCGTTTTTCTGCCCTAAATGTGACAGTCACTTATGCTTGTCTAATCCTAGATGTGCAATATTTTACAGGGTTTTCTCACCCCAGTATGCCAAAGCCGTATTTCTGGCCTAAATGTGAAAGTCACTTATGCTTGTCTAATCTCAGATGTGCAGTATATTAGAGGGTTTTTTCACCCCAGTAACCAAAAAGTCGTATTTCTGCCCTAAATGTGACACTCACTTATCCATGTGTAATCCCAGATGTGCAGTATATCAGAGGCTTTTTTCACCCCAGTATGCCAAAGCCGTATTTCTGGCCGAAATGTGACACTCACTTATGCTTGTTTAATCCCAGATGTGCAGTATATTAGAGGGTTTTTTCACCCCAGTAACCAAAAAGCTGAATTTCTGGCCTAAAAGTGACACTCACTTATGCTTGTATAATCCCAGATGTGCAGTATATTAGAGGGTTTTTTCACCCCAGTAAGCAAAAAGATGTATTTCTGGCCTAAATGTGACACTCACTTATGCTTGTCTAATCCCAGATGTGCAGTATAGTAGAGGTTTTTTTTATCCCAGTAACCAAAAAGCCGTATTTCTGGCCTAAATGTGACAGTCACTTATGCTTGTCTAATCCTAGATGTGCAGTTTATTAGAGGGTTTTTTCACCCCAGTAACGAAAAAGTCATATTTCTGGCCAAATTGTGACACTCACTTATGCTTGTCTAATCCCAGATGTGCAGTATATTAGAGGGTTTTTTCACCCCAGTAACCAAAAAGATGTATTTCTGGCCTCAATGTGACAGTCACTTATGCTTGTCTAATCCCAGATGTGCAGTATTTAAGAGGGTTTTTTCACCCCAGTAACCAAAAAGCCGCATTTCTGCCCTAAATGTGACAGTCACTTATGTTTGTCTAATCCTAGATGTGCAGTATTTTAAAGGGTTTTTTCACCCCAGTAGCCAAAAAGCCATATTTCTGTCCAAAATATGACATTTACTTATGATTGTCTAATCCCAGATGTGCAGTATATTAGAGGGTTTTTTCACCCCAGTAACCAAAAAGCCGTATTTCTGGCCTAAATGTGACAGTCACTTATGCTTGTCTAATCCTAAATATGCAGTTTATTAGAGGGTTTTTTCACCCCAGTAACCAAAAAGCCGTATTTCTGGCCTAAATGTGACACTCACTTATGCTTGTCTAATTACAGATGTGCAGTATACTAGAGGGTTTTTTCACCCCAGTAACCAAAAAGATGTATTTCTGGCCTAAATGTGACAGTCACTTATGCTTGGCTAATCCTAAATGTGAAGTATATTAGAGAGTTTTTTCACCTCAGTAACCAGCCGTATTTCTGGCCTAAATGTGACACTCACTTATGCTTGTCTAATCCCAGATGTGCAGTATATAGGAGGGTTTTATCACACCAGTAACCAAAAAGCTGTATTTCTGCCCTAAATGCGACAGTCACTTATGCTTGTCTAATCCTAGATGTGCAGTATTTTACAGGGTTTTATCACCCCAGTAACCAAAAAGCCATATTTCTGGCCTAAATGTGACATTTACTTATGATTGTCTAATCCCAGATGTGCAGTATATCAGAGGCTTTTTTCACGCTAGTATGCCAAAGCCATATTTCTGGCCTAAATGTGACAGTCACTTATGCATGTGTAATCCCAGATGTGCAGTATATCAGAGGGTTTTTTCACCCCAGTATGCCAAAGCCGTATTTCTGGCCTAAATGTGACACTCACTTATGCTTGTTTAATCCCAGATGTGCAGTATATTAGAGGGGTTTTTCACCCCAGTAACCAAAAAGCTGAATTTCTGGCTTAAATGTGACACTCAATTATGCTTGTCTAATCCCAGATGTGCAGTATATTAGATGGTTTTATCACCCCAGTAACGAAAAAGATGCATTTCTGGCCTGAATGTGACAGTCACTTATGCTTGTCTAATCCCAGATGTGCAGTATATTAGAGGTTTTTTTCACCTCAGTAACCAGCCGTATTTCTGGCCTAAATGTGACACTCACTTATGCTTGTCTAATCCCAGATGTGCAGTATATAAGAGGGTTTTTTCACCCCAGTAACCAAAAAGCCGTATTTCTGCCCTAAATGTGACATTTACTTATGATTGTCTAATCCAAGATGTGCAGTATATTAAAGGGTTTTTTCACCCCAGTAACCAAAAAGCCGTATTTCTGGCCTAAATATGACAGTCACTTATGCACGTGTAATCCCACATATGCAGTATATCAGAGGCTTTTTTCACCCCAGTATGCCAAAGCTGTATTTCTGGCCTAAATGTATAAATCAGTTATGCTTGTCTAATCCCAGATGTGCAGTATATTAGAGGGTTTTTTTCACCTCAGTAACCAAAAAGCTGTATTTCTGGCCTAAATGTGACAGTCACTTATGCTTGTCTAATCCTAAATATGAAGTTTATTAGAGGGTTTTTTCACCCCAGTTACCAAAAAGCCGTATTTCTGCCCTAAATGTGACATTTACTTATGATTGTCTAATCCCAGATGTGCAGTATATTACAGGGTTTTTTCACCCCAGTAACCAAAAAGACGTATTTCTGGCCTAAATATGACAGTCACTTATGCACGTGTATTCCCAGATATGCAGTATATCAGAGGTTTTTTTCACCCCAGTATGCCAAAGCTGTATTTCTGGCCTAAATGTAAAAGTCACTTATGCTTGTCTAATCCCAGATGTGCAGTATATCAGAGGCTTTTTTCACCCCAGTATGCCAAAGCCGTATTTCTGGCCTAAATGTTACAGTCACTTATGCTTGTCTAATCCCAGATGTGCAGTATATTAGAGGGTTTTTTCACCCCAGTAACAAAAAGGCCTATTTCTGGCCTAAATGTGACAGTCACTTATGCTTGTCTAATCCTAAATATGCAGTTTATTAGAGGGTTTTTTCACCCCAGTAACCAAAAAGCTGTATTTCTGGCCTAAATGTGACAGTCACTTATGCTTGGCTAATCCTAAATGTGCAGTATATTAGAGAGTTTTTTCACCTCAGTAACCAGCCGTATTTCTGGCCTAAATGTGACACTCACTAATGCTTGTCTAATCCCAGATATGCAGTATATAGGAGGGTTTTTTCACACCAGTAACCAAAAAGCCGTATTTCTGCCCTAAATGTGACAGTCACTTATGCTTGTCTAATCCTAGATGTGCAGTATATAAGAGGGTTTTTTCACCTCAGTAACCAAAAAGCTGTATTTCTGGCCTAAATGTGACAGTCACTTATGCTTGTCTAATCCTAAATATGAAGTTTATTAGTGGGTTTTTTCACCCCAGTAACCAATAAGCCGTATTTCTGGCCTAAATGTGACACTAACTTATGCTTGTCTAATCCCAGATGTGCAGTATATTAGAGGGTTTTTTCACCCCAGTAACCAAAAAGCCGTATTTCTGCCCTAAATGTGACATTTACTTATGATTGTCTAATCCCAGATGTGCAGTATATTACAGGGTTTTTTCACCCCAGTAACCAAAAAGACGTATTTCTGGCCTAAATGTGACAGTCACTTATGCACGTGTATTCCCAGATATGCAGTATATCAGAGGTTTTTTTCACCCCAGTATGCCAAAGCTGTATTTCTGGCCTAAATGTAAAAGTCACTTATGCTTGTCTAATCCCAGATGTGCAGTATATCAGAGGCTTTTTTCACCCCAGTATGCCAAAGCCGTATTTCTGGCCTAAATGTTACAGTCACTTATGCTTGTCTAATCCTAAATATGCAGTTTATTAGAGGATTTTTTCACCCCAGTAACCAAAAAGCCATATTTCTGGCCTAAATGTGACACTCACTTATGCTTGTCTAATCCCAGATGTGCAGTATTTAAGAGGGTTTTTTCACCCCAGAAACCAAAAAGCCGTATTTCTGCCCTAAATGTGACAGTCACTTATGCTTGTCTAATCCTAGATATGCAGTATTTTAAAGGGTTTTTTCACCCCAGTAGCCAAAAAGCCGTATTTCTGGCCAAAATATGACATTTACTTATGATTGTCTAATCCCAGATGTGCAGTATATTAGAGGGTTTTTTCACCCCAGTAACAAAAAGGCCTATTTCTGGCCTAAATGTGACAGTCACTTATGCTTGTCTAATCCTAAATATGCAGTTTATTAGAGGGTTTTTTCACCCCAGTAACCAAAAAGCTGTATTTCTGGCCTAAATCTGACAGTCACTTATGCTTGGCTAATCCTAAATGTGCAGTATATTAGAGAGTTTTTTCACCTCAGTAACCAGCCGTATTTCTGGCCTAAATGTGACACTCACTAATGCTTGTCTAATCCCAGATATGCAGTATATAGGAGGGTTTTTTCACACCAGTAACCAAAAAGCCGTATTTCTGCCCTAAATGTGACAGTCACTTATGCTTGTCTAATCCTAGATGTGCAGTATTTTACAGGGTTTTATCACCCCAGTAACCAAAAAGCCGTATTTCTGGCCTAAATGTGACATTTACTCATGATTGTCTAATCCCAGATGTGCAGTATATCTGAGGCTTTTTTCACCCCAGTATGCCAAAGCTGCATTTCTGACCTAAATGTGACAGTCACTTATGCATGTGTAATCCCAGATGTGCAGTATATTAGAGGCTTTTTTCACCCCAGTATGCCAAAGCCGTATTTCTGGCCTAAATGTGACACTCACTTATGCTTGTTTAATCCCAGATGTGCAGTATATTAGAGGGTTTTTTCACCCCAGTAACCAAAAAGCTATATTTCTGGCCTAAATGTGACACTCACTTATGCTTGTCTAATCCCAGATGTGCAGTATATTAGAGGGTTTTATCACCCCAGTAACCAAAAAGATGCATTTCTAGCCTGAATGTGACAGTCACTTATGCTTGTCTAATCCCAGATGTGCAGTATATTAGAGGTTTTTTTCACCTCAGTAACCAGCCGTATTTCTGGCCTAAATGTGACACTCACTTATGCTTGTCTAATCCCAGATGTGCAGTATATTAGAGGTTTTTTTCACCTCAGTAACCAGCCGTATTTCTGGCCTAAATGTGACACTCACTTATGCTTGTCTAATCCCAGATGTGCAGTATATAAGAGGGTTTTTTCACCCCAGTAACCAAAAAGCCGTATTTCTGCCCTAAATGTGACATTTACTTATGATTGTCTAATCCAAGATGTGCAGTATATTAGAGGGGTTTTTCACCCCAGTAACCAAAAAGCCGTATTTCTGGCCTAAATGTGACAGTCACTTATGCACGTGTAATCCCAGATATGCAGTATATCAGAGGGTTTTTTCACCCCAGTATGCCAAAGCTGTATTTCTGGCCTGAATATAAAAGTCACTTATGCTTGTCTAATCCCAGATGTGCAGTATATCAGAGGCTTTTTTCACCCCAGTATGCCAAAGCCGTATTTCTGGCCTAAATGTGACAGTCACTTATGCTTGTCTAATCCTAAATATGCCTTATTATTATAGGGTTTTTCACCCCAGTAACCAAAAAGCCGTATTTCTGGCCTAAATGTGACACTCACTTATGCTTGTCTAATTCCAGATGTGCAGTATATTAGAGGGTTTTTTTCAGCCCAGTAACCAAAAAGATGTATTTCTGGCCTAAATGTTACAGTCACTTATGCTTGCCTAAACCTAGATTTGCAGTATATTAGAGGGTTTTTTCCCCTCAGTAACCAGCCGTATTTCTGGCCTAAATGTGACACTCACTTATGCTTGTCTAATCCCAGATGTGCAGTATATAAGAGGGTTTTTTCACCCCAGTAACCAAAAAGCCGTATTTCTGCCCTAAATGTGACAGTCACTTATGCTTGTCTAATCCTAGATGTGCAGTATTTTACAGGGTTTTTTCACCCCAGTAACCAAAAAGCCGTATTTCTCGCCTAAATGTGACATTTACTTATGATTGTTTAATCCCAGATATGCAGTATATTAGAGGGTTTTTTCACCCCAGTAACCAAAAAGCCGTATTTCTGGCCTAAATGTGACAGTCACTTATGCATGTGTAATCCCAGATATGCAGTATATGAGAGGCTTTTTTCACCCCAGTATGCCAAAGCTGCATTTCTGGCCTAAACGTAAAAGTCACTTATGCTTGTCTAATCCCAGATGTGCAGTATATTAGAAATTATTTTCACCCCAGTTACCAAAAAGCCGTATTTCTGGCCAAAATGTGACAGTCACTTATGCACGTGTAATCCCAGATATGCAGTATTTCAGAGGCTTTTTTCACCCCAGTATGCCAAAGCTGTATTTCTGGCCTAAATGTATAAGTCACTTATGCTTGTCTAATCCCAGATGTGCAGTATATTAGACGGTTTTTTCACCCCAGTAACCAAAAAGCCGTATTTCTGGCCGAAATGTGACAGTCACTTAAGCTTGTCTAATCCTAAATATGCAGTTTATTAGAGGGTTTATTTCACCCCAGTAACCAAAAAGCCGTATTTCTGGCCTAAATGTGACACTCACTTATGCTCGTCTAATTCCAGATGTGCAGTATATTAGAGGGTTTTTTCACCCCAGTAACCAAAAAGATGTATTTCTGGCCAAAATATGACAGTCACTTATGCTTGTCTAATCCTAGATGTGCAGTATTTTACAGGGTTTTTTTTCACCCCAGTAACCAAAAAGCCGTATTTCTGGCCTAAATGTGACATTTACTTATGATTGTCTAATCCCAGATGTGCAGTATATTAGAGGGTTTTTTCACCCCAGTAACAAAAAGCCGTATTTCTGCCCTAAATGTGACAGTCACTTATGCACGTGTAATCCCAGATATGCAGTATATCAGAGGCTTTTTTCACCCCAGTATGCCAAAGCTGTATTTCTGTCCTAAATGTGACACTCACTTATGCTTGTCTAATCCCAGATGTGCAGTATATCAGAGGCTTTTTTCACACCCAGTATGCCAAAGCCGTATTTCTGGCCTAAATGTGAAAGTCACTTATGCTTGTCTAATCCTAAATATGCAGTTTATTAGACGGTTTTTTCACCCCAGTAACCAAAAAGCCGTATTTCTGGCCTAAATGTGACACTCACTTATGCTTGTCTAATTCCAAATGTGCAGTGTATTAGAGGGTTTTTTCACCCCAGTAACCAAAAAGATGTATTTCTGGCCAAAATGTGACAGTCACTTATGCTTGTCTAATCCCAGATGTGCAGTATATTAGAGTTTTTTTTCACCTCAGTAACCAGCCGTATTTCTGGCCTAAATGTGACACTCACTTATGCTTGTCTAATCCCAGATGTGCAGTTTATAAGAGGGTTTTTTCACCCCAGTAACCAAAAAGCCGTATTTATGCCCTAAATGTGACAGTCACTTATGCTTGTCTAATCCTAGATGTGCAGTATTTTACAGGGTTTTTTCACCCCAGTAACCAAAAAGCCGTATTTCTGGCCTAAATGTGACATTTACTTATGATTGTCTAATCCCAGATGTGCAGTATATTAGAGGGTTTTTTCACCCCAGTAACCAAAAAGCTGTATTTCTGGCCTAAATGTGACAGTCACTTATGCACGTGTAATCCCAGATATGCAGTTTATCAGAGGCTTTTTTCACCCCAGTATGCCAAAGCTGTATATCTGGCCTAAATGTAAAAGTCACTTATGCTTGTCTAATCCCAGATGTGCAGTAAATCAGAGGCTTTTTTCACCCCAGTATGCCAAAGCCCTATTTCTGGCCTAAATGTGACTGTCACTTATGCATGTGTAATCCCAGATGTGCAGTATATCAGAGGCTTTTTTTTTAACCCCAGTATGCCAAAGCCGTATTTCTGGCCTAAATGTGACACTCACTTATGCTTGTTTAATCTTAGATGTGCAGTATATTAGAGGCTTTTTTCACCCCAGTAACCAAAAAGTCGTATTTCTGGCCTAAATGTGACAGTCACTTATACTTGTCTAATCCTAGATGTCCAGTTTATTAGAGGGTTTTTTCACCCCAGTAACCAAAAAGCCGTATTTCTGGCCTAAATGTGACAGTAACTTATGCTTGTCTAATCCCAGATGTGCAGTATATTAGAGGTTTTTTTCACCTCAGTAACCAGCCGTATTTCTGGCCTAAATGTGACTCTCACTTATGCTTGTCTAATCCCAGATGTGCAGTATATAAGAGGGTTTTTTCACCCCAGTAACCAAAAAGCCGTTTTTCTGCCCTAAATGTGACAGTCACTTTTGCATGTGTAATCCCAGATGTGCAATATATTAGAGGCTTTTTTCACCACAGTATGCCAAAGCCGTATTTCTGGCCTAAATGTGACAGTCACTTATGCACATGTAATCCCAGATATGCAGTATATCAGAGTCTTTTTTCACCCCAGTATGCCAAAGCTGTATTTCTGGCCTAAATGTAAAAGTCACTTATGCTTGTCTAATCCCAGATGTGCAGTATATCAGAGGCTTTGTTCACCCCAGTATGCCAAAGCAGTATTTCTGGCCTAAATGTGACAGTCACTTATGCTTGTTTAATCCTAAATATGCAGTTGATTATAGGGTTTTTTCACCCCAGTAACCAAAAAGCCGTATTTCTGGCCTAAATGTGACAGTCACTTATGCTTGTCTAATTCCAGATGTGCAGTATATTAGAGGGTTTTTTCACCCCAGTAACCAAAAAGCCGTATTTCTGGCCTAATTGTGACAGTCACTTATACTTTTCTAATCCTAGATGTGCAGTATATTAGAGGGTTTTTTCACCCCAGTAACCAAAAAGATGTATTTCTGGCCTAAATGTGACAGTCACTTATGCTTGTCTAATCCTAGATTTGCAGTATATTAGAGGGTTTTTTCACCCCAGTAACCAAAAAGCCATATTTCTGGCATAAATGTGACAGTCACTTATGCTTGTCTAATCCCAGATGTGTAGTATATTACAGGGTTTTTTCACCCCAGTAACCAAAAAGCTGTATTTCTGGCCTAAATGTGACAGTCACTTATGCTTGTCTAATCCTAGATTTGCAGTATAATAGAGGTTTTTTTCACTCCAGTAACCAAAAAGCCGTATTTCTGGCCGAAATGTGACAGTCACTTTTGCATGTGTAATCCCAGATGTGCAATATATTAGAGGCTTTTTTCACCACAGTATGCCAAAGCCGTATTTCTGGCCTAAATGTGACAGTCACTTATGCACATGTAATCCCAGATATGCAGTATATAAGAGCCTTTGTTCACCCCAGTATGCCAAAGCCGTATTTCTGGCCCAAATGTGACAATCACTTATACATGTGTTATCCCAGATGTGCAGTATATCAGAGGCTTTTTTCACCCCAGTATGCCAAAGCCGTATTTCTGGCCTAAATGTGACAATCACTTATGCACGTGTTATCTCAGATGTGCACATTATTTAACAGATGTATTTTTAAGTTTTTTTAACCCCAGTAAGCAAAAAGCTGTATATCTGGACTTGCATAAAATGGCTGCCGATTATGTATTGATATTGACTAACTGAAGAAAAAAAGTTTGTTTTCAGTAGTATTTGGCTCAGGGCAGGCTTAAAAAAATTGTGCACTGCACCCACAAAACACATTTGCTGTAGATCGCTCAGTACAAAAAACAGTTCTTGATAAGATTTCTCCCTGATCTCTCCCTCACAGCAGCTGCAGCCTCTCCCTACACTAATCCGAGCAGAGTGACGCGCGGCGCTACGTGACTTCAGCTTAAATAGAGGCTGGGTCACATGCTGCAGTTGGCCAATCACAGCTATGCCAATAGTAGGCATGGCTGTGATGGCCTTTTGGGGCAAATAGTATGACGCTTGTTGATCGACTGCTTTGCGGCCTTTCAAAAAGTGCAATAAAAATCGCCGAACACCGAACCCAAACTTTTACGTAAATGTTCGGGTTCGGGTCCGGGTGCCGAAAACCCTAATGTTCTGTACGAACCCCGACTTTACAGTTCGGGTTCGCTCAACTCTAATAATAATCTCAACTACTGTTGAGACATCCTATGTAGTCGGTTAGTCGCTGCCTATGTGCGCCATCGCCCATCCTCAGGAAGGTCTGACCGGGGGGACATCTGCGCTCACTCTCCATTGCCATGACTGCTGGAGGGGGTTGGGAATGCAGGAGCAGCACTAGCTCCATCAGCAGTAACTTAAGTCTCGAGTTTTTAATGAGCACGTTTCTTCACCCTCCAAGTGAAGAAACTAACCAGCAGCAGCAGGACATGGAGCAGAACCTGAACCAGCAAGTGGTGGCATGTGTGGAGTGCACCCTTTCACTCCAGATCCAATTGGCTGAGTTTGCCCTGGACAAGCTTTCCTGTCTGGCCAGTAGAGTGGCATCAGAGCTTGTGTTTAATGTGGTGTGAGGCATAGTTACCCCAGAGAGAACGCCAGAAAATGTTGACAGGTTAACCTTTATAAAGATAATTTAGGCTTGGATCAGTCAGGGTTTCCACATGTGCCTAATGCATGCCTAATGCCTAATGCATCAGACTAGATCATTCTGTCAGTAGTGTACTGACTGCAGTGTGCTGCTACACCAGAACATTATAAAAAATGTCCCATTAATTCTGGCCACGTGCTTTAGCCACTATTCTGATGCTGCCACTCGCCTGATGCAACACACTGCTGCCATCTTCTCCTACTGCCACCATTTTGTGCTGTTACTGCCACTGCTGTTGCCCCCCACCTCACCATTCTGTGACTGGGCCACTGTGTTGACTCCGAAGGCTGTTACGACCCTCCTCACTCTGTGACTGGGCCGTTATGTTGACTCCTCATGCTGTTGTCACCCTCACTACTCTGTGACAGGCCACTAGTGTCCCTGTTTGGCCTTGTTAACATCACCATTTATTTTACTCTTCTGATGTGTCAGAAGAACCAAAAAATGAAAAACACAATGGATCCATAAGGCCTCTATCACACAGTCAATATTTTTAATGTGGATTTGATCATGATTTAGAAGCCAAATGCAGGAGTGAGTCCAAAACACAGAAGACAGGTAAATATTTCCATCACGTGTCATGTTTGTTTTGGACCCACTCCTGTTTTTGCCTTACCAATACTGATCAAATACTGATGCAAAAAACTGACCAAATACTGAACGTGTGATAGAGGCCATTAAAGTCCTGCATGCAGGACTTCTTTTCCATCTGAATATAACCGATTTCAGATGCAAATGGCCAAAACTCAAGCAAATTGATTATGAGCCCTCTATCACATGGTCAGTATTTTGCATCAGAATTTGATCATGACTTGGAAGACGAATGCATGAGTGCGTACAAAACACAGAAGATATGCAAATATTTCCATCATGTGTCACCTCTGTTTTAGACCCACTCCTGTTTTCACCTTACAAATACTGATCAATTACTGAACAAATACTGACCATGTGAAGGCAGATTCTCAAGAGACAAGATTTTTTTTTTTTGGGGGGGGGGGGGTTGTTCTTCTGACAGATCAGGGGAAGAAGGGAAAAATAGACAGTAAAGTTAACATGAACTTACTGCTCACACCCTCCCTACTCTGTCATGGGGCCACTACTTATATGATTGGCTAACAGAACAATCTAGCAATCTATTTGGAATCAGCTGACGGTGTAAAATGAGACAGCTCTTTCATGCTATAGTAGAATCTTGGGCCACTGCATGATGCTAACATTGACCTATAAGGCTGAGTTCGCACTTCAGTTATTTGGTCAGTTGATTCCAGCAGTTACTGTACGGTGAGCCAAAATCAGGAGCCAATCCTACTCTTAGATAAGGTTTTACAAAAAGATTTGCACCTGTTCTGTGTTTTTGACCTGTAACTGACCAAATATCTGTTGATGCAATGCACAGGGATGTACACTGAGATATACTCTCCCTGCAGGCCAGGATATAGCTGACTTATTGTGCTTCGTGACAATTGAGTTTTGGGGAAAATTCCAAATCAATTTTTTTTAAACTTTGCTCATCTCTAGTATTAATGATACTGACCATGTGCACATCAGCTACTCTCTCTTCTTTTGTATGTACATATCTAAAGAACCCATTTAGTAGTCCCTGGCTTTGACTAAAAGAAACATCAAAAACTTCACCTGTGGCCTTTGTTATATTTCCATAGAAGAAATGCCAAAATAATACAAGTTTACATGGGACATGGTACAATTTTTCTTGATAGATATATGAATCAGAAAACCATAAAAAATAAGGTAATAATAATCATAATAAAAATCAGAATTTAAAGGGATACTTTACAGAGTATTAATAATTTTGACTAAATGTTTATCGTGTACCTTCTGTTATAAATAAAAAATCATAAACTGCAGTGTTTACTATAAGCAGCTTTGCAATTTAGTTGAATTTCAAGTTCATTACGGCCTGAATTTAATTAGATAGGCCTAACAAAATATACCTAGTACATTAAAGCACACATTTATTATGACTGGTGTTTCATATGCCAGCCTAAACAAATCTTTTGTTGGAGTAAATAACGACAACATTATTAAAAGGCACAGTTTAGTGGTAATAAATCTATCTAAAAGTTGTAGACTGAGTAGACAATGCTCTTTTCTTTCTTAGCACTTTTCAAAATGTAATCAGAAGTAAACTGATTAATAAATGTTGTCTATGGTATTTTTATTTTTTGCAGCTTTTATTGCCATTTATATGCTTTTGTTTTATGGATTTTTTTTTACTTATTCATGTGTAACATGCATTTTTTTCTGACACGTTAATGTCCTTTATAGAAGCCTATAAGGCAACTGAGGAAAAAAATGTAATATCTAGAGCATGCTGAAAAAAAAAAGAGGGATTTTGTCCAGCTTGTAGTTGTGGTAATCCAAAGGCTTTTATTCAATAATCACGTGAGTATAAAATCCAGGTACAAGAAAGCAGGTCTACATGTTTCGGGCACAATTCAATTTTAGCCCTTACTCATGACAAATTTCAAATACACTGTGAGTTGTTCTTATAGGGAGGAGGGAGAGGCTCCCACACCTGAAGCAATCAGGCTGAGAGTCAATCCCTCCTCTCCACAAGTGTGCACATAGATAAAAACATACCAAAATAAGATGATATAGTCTGTATAAAACAAAGGTTTAAAGGAATAGAACAAACGGGGAAGGAAGGAAGAGGAAGAAAAGAGAAAAAATAAAAATATTTTTTTTTTTTAGTAAATAAATAAAAAGCTGGATGTACAGTTAATACTGTAGAATGAGATCCAGCCTTTTATTTAGGCCTTGTGGTTGGCGACTTTCTAATCGGAAAATCCAATAAGATTCTCTATTTAAGAGTTTCCTTTTTCTATCGCCACCTCTTATTGGTTTTTTAACCTTTTCAATACCCTGTACTGACATATAGGAGACATCACCACCATGTATTGTAGCAAAATGAAGGCTTGCCGCAGATATATTGCGGTTCTCATGGTGCGGTATGTCTGATATATGTTTTCTGATGCGTGTTTTTATTGCATTAGTCGTACATCCTACATATTGCAACTTGCACCTTGTGCATGTTATACAATAAATTGCATAGGTAGTATTGCAGTTGAGGAAAGATTGTATTTTAAAAACCTGGCCATTAACGCTGGACTCAAAGCTTTGAAAGATTTTCATATGTCTGCAGCAAGTGCAAATGGAGTGGCCACATTTATAATTCCCTTTTGTTGACAACCAGGTATTCTGAAGTGTACGGGACTTATCATCTTTGAAGAGAGATGGACTCACAGAGCTGGCTATGGTAGGTGCCTTTCTGGCTGCACATTTTATGCCTTTTTGTGCCATTGCTGCCCATTTTTTGTCACACGCTAGCACTGGGAAGTGCTTTTTGACGATGTTACAAATTTGATTATATTCATTACTATATTGTGTGGCAAAAATATTTTTTCTTTCATGATTGGATGTCTCTCTAATATTTTGTCCCTTTATTTTTACTTGTGTGGCCAATAATAAGTTCCTGTTCATGTTTAGAATATCTCCGTTGCATTTTTCCATCATTTTTTGTGAATATGCTCTATGTGTCAATCTTCTTATAATATTTTGAGCCTCCGCTGCATAGGCTGAATCATCACTGCAATTTCTTTTAGCCCTAATTAGTTCTCCTTTAGGTATATTTCTTATGGTATGTATAGGGTGGCAAGACTGGGCATGCAATAATGTATTACCTGCTGTTAGTTTTCTATATGTGCTGGTGCATATGGAGGCCGTGGCGGAGTCCCCCCTGAGGCGGAGATCCAGGGACTCAGTGTTACTGGTGCTGTGTTGAACAGTAAATTGGATACCGTTCACACATGCATTCAGATATTCAGCAAAGAGTGGTATGGCCGCCACATCACCAGACCAAATGAAGATCAGGTCATCGATGTAACGGCCATACCACTCCACGCAGTCTGAAAAGGGGTTGGTGTCGATGAGGAGAAAGCTCCTCTCCCACCATGCCATAAATATATTAGCAATGGAGGGAGAGAACTTGGCCCCCATCGACACCCCCGATGTCTGCATGAAAATTTTTTCATCAAACATAAAATAATTCCGCCTCAGGAGGAAGTCCACCACAGCCACCACATACTCCAATAGCACCGCAGACAAATTTCCAAAATTCTTCCAGAAACCATACCTGAGAAATATTTACCAAGTCATGGGGGATACTAGGATAAAGTGCAACTACGTCAGCTGTTACCCAAGAGTGTTTTTGGGACCATTTAAAGTTTTGTACTGCTTGTAGGACCGATTTGGTATCCCTCAAGAAGCCAGGGATATTAGGGATTAGGGGTTGCAGTAGTGAGTCAACCCACTGGCATAGGCGTTCTGAATACGACCCTATGCCCGAAACAATTGGTCTCAGTGGAGGGGGGAAAAATGGTTTATGCACCTTTGGTAGAGCGTGTAGAATTGGAATAACTGGAAATGCAACGAAGATATAATCATATTCTTTCTGAGTGAGGATACCTAAGTTAAATCCTTGTAACAGCAAGGCTTTCAGTTCTTTCTGAAAAGAGGGGTGCGGGTCACCCTGTAAAATGGTCCCAAAAACACTCTTGGGTAACAGCTGACGTAGTTGCACTTTATCCTAGTATCCCCCATGACTTGGTAAATATTTCTCTGGTATGGTTTCTGGAGAATTTTGGAAATTTTTCTGCGGTGCTATTGGAGTATGTGATGGCTGTGGTGGACTTCCTCCTGAGGCGGAATAATTTTATGTTTGATGAAATTTCTTTCCTGCAGACATCGGGGGTGTCGATGGGGGCCAAGTTCTCTCCCTCCATTGCTAATATATTTATGGCATGGTGGGAGAGGAGCTTTCTCCTCATCGACACCAACCCCTTTTCAGACTGCGTGGAGTGGTATGGCCGTTACATCGATGACCTGATCTTCATTTGGTCTGGTGATGTGGCGGCCATACCACTCTTTGCTGAATATCTGAATGCATGTGTGAACGGTATCCAATTTACTGTTCAACACAGCACCAGTAACACTGAGTTCCTGGATCTCTGCCTCAGGGGGGACTCCGCCACGGCCTCCATATGCACCAGCACATATAGAAAACTAACAGCAGGTAATACATTATTGCATGCCCAGTCTTGCCACCCTATACATACCATAAGAAATATACCTAAAGGAGAACTAATTAGGGCTAAAAGAAATTGCAGTGATGATTCAGCCTATGCAGCGGAGGCTCAAAATATTATAAGAAGATTGACACATAGAGCATATTCACAAAAAATGATGGAAAAATGCAACAGAGATATTCTAAACATGAACAGGAACTTATTATTGGCCACACAAGTAAAAATAAAGGGACAAAATATTAGAGAGACATCCAATCATGAAAGAAAAAATATTTTTGCCACACAATATAGTAATGAATATAATCAAATTTGTAACATCGTCAAAAAGCACTTCCCAATGCTAGCATGTGACAAAAAATGGGCAGCAATGGCACAAAAAGGCATAAAATGTGCAGCCAGAAAGGCACCTACCATAGCCAGCTCTGTGAGTCCATCTCTCTTCAAAGATGATAAGTCCCGTACACTTCAAAATACCTGGTTGTCAACAAAAGGGAATTATAAATGTGGCCACTCCATTTGCACTTGCTGCAGACATATGAAAATCTGTCAAAGCTTTGAGTCCAGCGTTAATGGCCAGGTTTTTAAAATACAATCTTTCCTTAACTGCAATACTACCTATGCAATTTATTGTATAACATGCACAAGGTGCAAGTTGCAATATGTAGGATGTACGACTAATGCAATAAAAACACGCATCAGAAAACATATATCAGACATACCGCACCATGAGAACCGCAATATATCTGCGGCAAGCCTTCATTTTGCTACAATACATGGTGGTGATGTCTCCTATATGTCAGTACAGGGTATTGAAAAGGTTAAAAAACCAATAAGAGGTGGCGATAGAAAAAGGAAACTCTTAAATAGAGAATCTTATTGGATTTTCCAATTAGAAAGTCGCCAACCACAAGGCCTAAATAAAAGGCTGGATCTCATTCTACAGTATTAACTGTACATCCAGCTTTTTATTTATTTACTAAAAAAATATATATATATTTTTTTCTCTCTTTTCTTCCTCTTCCTTCCTTCCGAAACATGTAGACCTGCTTTCTTGTACCTGGATTTTATACTCACGTGATTATTGAATAAAAGCCTTTGGATTACCACAACTACAAGCTGGACAAAATCCCTCTTTTTTCTTCATACTTCGTATTTCTCCTGATTCGGGTGAAGGAGTTGTTCCGTGCTACACAGTGGAATCCTCGGCAGGTGAGAGCTGCTCAAATCTTTGAAATTTTTTATATTTAGAGCATGCTGTATTGTGGAAAAATACTGGTTCTGATGGGCGGGATTTAGTGCTGCCCGAGTCGTTTTACAGGATAGGGCAGCGCTAAAGCCCACCCATTAGTGCCGGTGACGTCAACAGATGTCAACGGATCTCCAGAAAAGCTCAATCTCCAGGACAAAGAAGAGCATCGGAGCATGAAATGCTCTTATCAGGGGGACCGGAGGGGTGAAGATGGGGATGACACCCCTTTAAGTCCTATGTTACTTAAAGAAAAGTTGGCGACCGATATTGTAGCAGCGGGCAGAAGATTTGCAAGGAGGGACAGTGGAGTTGAGCAACAAGGATCAAATGGCGATGGCCTAAACCTATTCCGAACTGTACAATTACTGGACCATGGAAGTCCAATAAATGAGCGGAACATGTGAAGGGTCTGATGGATTCACAGGGGCGGCCGCTGTGAATCCATCAGACTAGATAAAGGGGTCATGTACCCTGAAACGCGTTGTCTCAGATTAAACTGAAATTTCTTTGACCATTGGTTGTGGTTTTGTGTCCCTTCACTTTGTCAGCTCATTTATTGGACTAGTAAATGGTGGGAAGACAGGTTAGAAGAACAGCGGCACTGCCCCTTTAAAGAAATCACTCACTTCTCCTTGGACTTCCATGGTCCAGTAATTCTACAGTTCGCACACTCACCTGATTGGCGGTTTGGCCCCGACCTAAGGGTGATTGGACAAGACCGGTTGCACCAACCAATCCCCACTATTTCTCATCCTTCATTGTAGTTGCACCCAATTAGATGCAACCCCAACAGGTGAGCATATTACCTCCCCTAGGTGAGGGAAAATAGTACTTTACATATTCACCCTATGAGCGCCTTTCTCTCTTTGTTGCCAACAGACGCTCTAAACCTATTCCGGCATTGCCGAGTAGACCAGAGAGGTGGCAAACAGCAGAGGAAGAGTACATCGAAGGAGGCGGCATGGTGAGTAAGTGATGGGAGAGTGAATGACTACAATCAGAAAAGATTTTCTCCTGAGAGTCAACATTTTCCAATCAATTTGTCTAAAAACAGATATAATTGTTTTAATAAAATTTCATTGCTTGTGCACACATCTGAACAGAGTCATGACGGGCTCACATGAGACCTTTACCTTAACAGGTAGCAACATGTGCAACACAAAGACAGTTCAACATGGTTATGTGTTTAGTGCTTTATTGGTGCAGTTTAATATTTTAATTAACACAACAAACAAAACATTGTGCCACCATTATCCATCATTATCTTCTGGTGACCAAATGGTGGATATTTGTGCTGCAATTTCAGCAACTGGATTGTGAATATAAACCCAATGCAATGAAGAAAACAATTTAAATAGCCTTGTAGTCTTTTGGATGAATGTGAAAGCCTTTAGTGCTGTGTTAGACATGTTAATGGTATAGCTACCAGCCACAGTAGGAGATATACTGTATGGGGATACACATCAATACTCTTCTTGCCGATAAAATAGAAGGATCTTTCGAAAACTGTCAAAACAGTGTGTGCCATTAACCCAGTAACATTCTGCTATGTTATGGCTATTGAATGGCCTCTGAGCTGCTTGGAGATACTGCATGTAAAGCTGCTGGTTTCCCTGCATTCCAGGGAAGGGTTAAAGGAACAGAAATATCTCAGATTGCATTAAGTAATGTGAGATATTTGCACTTCAAAAGGAAAAGCAAACAACAATTGTCCCTCCTGATTTCTTTATTATGTCTGCGCTTCATTCCTCCTGACTTTGATGATCACACACCAGAGACTGTAAGGGATGGGAAGCAGAGACCAAACCCACACCGCTTAAAGGTATCTCTATGTATTTGTAAAAATTAAATGCAGACATATGTGGGCACAAGCTACCTCATAAATAAAGAACACATATGTGTTTATACTGTATATTTGTACTGTCTACCAGCACATCCTGTAATGAGATCTCACTAAAGATAAATAATAGCCTACACTGACTACACCTGTGTCTCATGACCCATAAGGAAATCATATGGTCTATCAGTCTCTGTGTGACTAATAAGGTTATGTCAGAAACAATAGCAGTGAACATGCAGCCCTTATTTATCAACCTCATGACTTAGGGCGGGTTCTCACAAGCGTTATACGGAATTTTAAGATGAAAAGCAAGACAAAACCTTTAAGAGGCATTCCGTTTTGCTCCGTCCTGATACATTTCTATGGGCCAAATAATGATTCTGTTTTGTTCCGTCACGCATGACGGGAAAAAAAGTCCTGTTGACAGGACTGATCAGTGGGGGTTGGTCTCTTAGGCTGTTTGAGAAGGTACCGACGCTTGCAGTAGCAACACGGTCTTCTTCCAGCTCGCCAAGCAAAGCACCATACGTTGTACATCAACTGTGCTCAGCACCATTCATTTCAATGGGATGAACTGCAACTAGGCCATGTGACCAATGAATGTGACATTACCGGACTAGGCTAAGCTGTGAGAAGGCCCCTGTGCTACTGCGAGTGCTGGAGCCTTCTCAAACAGCTGATCATCGGGGGTCAAAGGTATTGGATCCCCACCGATCAGTTATTAACGACCTATCCAGAGAAAGGGTCATTAAGAGAGTCAGACTGATTGACCAGAATACCAGAGGAGCCTCCGGTGGGCCCAAGCTTTGACAATAATGGAAACAGCCCAAGGGACTTTAGTCTGACACTAGTGGTCATCAGTATAAAAGTCTCAAAAAAACTCTTTACGGTTCTTACTAGGGACTGTAGTTCACACAGCCCTGGAGGGTCATGAGGTATCTGAAGGGATATAAAGAAACCTTCCCTATTGTTTAAGATATACAAATATTGTTCAACTACTTTGAAAAAAGTGACCAGCTGAGCTCCGCGTGATCTTTAACATTCCCTTATGAAAGACAGCACGACCATACCAGAGATCTCATGAAACGTCTTATATTCCACAGTGAAATTCAGACAACAGTTTTATTGAGTGTTTTCTTTATGTCATGTGTGTTCAGCTGATAACCTGATCAAACAAAAACTTCAGGCTCAAGTAGAACAAGAAAGGTTATCACTGGCTATTAACAAAGCAGTACTTTAATCATCATACACAGCTTCTTTATTGGAGAGTGAACTTTTCACCATGAAATCCACTTGGAAAATGGTGTTGTGGGAGAATGTACCTTTGGGATTATATGTTCCATATATAGTAACCATAAATACATTATATAAAATAAATAATAGCCCAACACAATTTTCTTGGAATACATTTACACTACGTGCAGAATTATTAGGCAAATGAGTATTTTGACCACATCATCCTCTTTATGCATGTTGTCTTACTCCAAGCTGTATAGGCTCGAAAGCCTACTACCAATTAAGCATATTAGGTGATGTGCATCTCTGTAATGAGAAGGGGTGTGGTCTAATGACATCAACACCCTATATCAGGTGTGCATAATTATTAGGCAACTTTCCTTTGGCAAAATGGGTCAAAAGAAGGACTTGACAGGCTCAGAAAAGTCAAAAATAGTGAGATATCTTGCAGAGGGATGCAGCACTCTTAAAATTGCAAAGCTTCTGAAGCGTGATCATCGAACAATCAAGCGTTTCATTCAAAATAGTCAACAGGGTCGCAAGAAGCGTGTGGAAAAACCAAGGCGCAAAATAACTGCCCATGAACTGAGAAAAGTCAAGCGTGCAGCTGCCAAGATGCCACTTGCCACCAGTTTGGCCATATTTCAGAGCTGCAACATCACTGGAGTGCCCAAAAGCACAAGGTGTGCAATACTCAGAGACATGGCCAAGGTAAGAAAGGCTGAAAGACGACCACCACTGAACAAGACACACAAGTTGAAACGTCAAGACTGGGCCAAGAAATATCTCAAGACTGATTTTTCTAAGGTTTTATGGACTGATGAAATGAGAGTGAGTCTTGATGGGCCAGATGGCTGGATTGGTAAAGGGCAGAGAGCTCCAGTCCGACTCAGACGCCAGCAAGGTGGAGGTGGAGTACTGGTTTGGGCTGGTATCATCAAAGATGAGCTTGTGGGGCCTTTTTGGGTTGAGGATGGAGTCAAGCTCAACTCCCAGTCCTACTGCCAGTTTCTGGAAGACACCTTCTTCAAGCAGTGGTACAGGAAGAAGTCTGCAAGGTAAGAAAAACATGATTTTCATGCATCACACGCGTCCAAGTACTCCACAACGTGGCTGGCAAGAAAGGGTATAAAAGAAGAAAATCTAATGACATGGCCTCCTTGTTCACCTGATCTGAACCCCATTGAGAACCTGTGGTCCATCATCAAATGTGAGATTTACAAGGAGGGAAAACAGTACACCTCTCTGAACAGTGTCTGGGAGGCTGTGGTTGCTGCTGCACGCAATGTTGATGGTGAACAGATCAAAACACTGACAGAATCCATGGATGGCAGGCTTTTGAGTGTCCTTGCAAAGAAAGGTGGCTATATTGGTCACTGAATTGTTTTTGTTTTGTTTTTGAATGTCAGAAATGTATATTTGTGAATGTTGAGATGTTATATTGGTTTCACTGGTAAAAATAAATAATTGAAATGGGTATATATTAGTTTTTTGTTAAGTTGCCTAATAATTATGTACAGTAATAGTCACCTGCACACACAGATATCCCCCTAAAATAGCTAAAACTAAAAACAAACTAAAAACTACTTCCAAAAATATTCAGCTTTGATATTAATGAGTTTTTTGGGTTCATTGAGAACATGGTTTTTGTTCAATAATAAAATTAATCCTCAAAAATACAACTTGCCTAATAATTCTGCACTCCCTGTATATAAATAACCAACAATAAATGTGGAGCTCAGCCATAATATTTCAAGCTCCTATGCGCATAAATCATTACAATCATGACCAAATACTCAAATCCACCCAGCCATAATGCACACAACATAAGGAAGGGGGTTAAATATTTTTGGAAGGGAGGGTGGGGCTCTTGGTTATCCTGAGGTAATTGGATACCTATAAGGAGAATTAGGTACTAGTTATAGCTTAGATTCCTGCCAGCAAAAACTCTTCATCCAATCAGGACAGGATTTCTATGTTTAGGAGCTGCTGAAAGAATACATTTTGTACAAAATCATTTGTGCCTGTCCACCACGGCAAAATTATTTTAGACAGGAACCTACACTAAATGCTAACTCTGTATTTTACCTCTGCCAATTACCCTGCTATGAATCCAGGCAGAGCAGGTTTTAGCTTTATACTTAAATTAATTAAAATCACCTTGTGGCAGAGGTAGAATTTAGCATAGGTTCCTGCCCAAAAGAAATCACCTTACCGTGGTGGACAGACACAAATGATTTTGTACAAAATTTATTTGTGCTGAAAGAATCTTCAGGGCACAGTTAATCCATTTATGACCATGCAAAATATAAAATATAAATAGTTAAATCTAAGTTAGAATAAATATATTTTATATAAATATGTAATTAAATAGGAGCTGCAATAATCCCATATGCCTCCATATTTGCAAACATGAGGTTTCCATTATAAATGCTCTCTCATTCCTTCAAAGAAAACTCAATTTCATATCAATGAAACATAGGTTATAACCATAGAGAAGAGTTTTGGGTTGCACTCGATGTCCCAAGTTGTGAGGTGCTAAGTGAAATGGATATGCTTCACAATACAATGATATTGAAGTACCACTGCACACTCTTTACCTCTCCTAGTGCCAATTCGCCTCCTATGAATCGAGGCAGAGCAGGCTTTAGTGTTATACTTACATTAATTAAAATCACCTTGTGGCAGAGGTAGAATTTAGCGTAGGTTCCTGCCCAAAAGAAATCACCTTACCGTGGTGGACAGGCACAAATGATTTTGTACAAAATGTATTTGTGCTGAAAGAATCTTCAGGGCACAGTTAATCCATTTATGACCATGCAAAATATAAAATATAAATAGTTAAATCTAAGTTAGAATAAATATATTTTATATAAATATGTAATTAAATAGGAGTAGCAAAAATATAATATGCCTCCATATTTGCAATTATGAGGTTTCCATTATAAATGCTCTCTCATCCCTTCAAAGAAAACTCAATTTCATATCAATGAACCATAGGTTATAACCATAGAGAAGATTTTTTGGTTGCACTCGATGTCCCAAGTTGCAGGCTTTAGCGTTATACTTACATTAATTAAAATCACCTTGTGGCAGAGGCAGAATTTAGCATAGGTTCCTGCCCAAAAGAAATCACCTTACCATGGTGGACAGGCAGTGTGACACACAAAAATGCAAGAACGTGGTTTGCTGTGTTTTTGTATCCTTTTTTTACGTCAAACGGAGGCATAAAGCGTGATATGTACCCACCTTAAGTAGGTAATGAACATGCAGTCCCATTGCACTTAAACCAAGACATTAGATTCATAGTGGGAAATTTATTATAGCGCTATGACAGTTTTCTGGAATAGAAAAGTTGTATGTTTTGTAGCACGTGCCAATTCTAAAAAAGTGGGCATTGCATGGGTGGGAAGAGATGGGCCTTGAGTGGGACCTCCATGGCCTCTTTCAACAACGTTATATTTCAGTTTTGGTGCACAGGTGTCCAGACATGCACCACAATTATTAACCCCTTAGTGACCAGCCTGTATTGGGCCTTAGTGACCAAGCATTTTTTTCTCCATCTTTTTCATTGTTGCATTCCAAGAGCTATAACCTTTTTACTTTTCTGTCAATGTAGCATTATGAGCATTGTTTTTTCTAGGACATATTGTAATTTCTAATGACACCGTTTTGGGGTACACATAACTAAGGCTACTTTCACACTAGCATTTTTTGCTGGATCTGGCAGGGTTTAGCAAAAATGCTTCCGTTACTGATAATACAAACATCTGCATCCGTTATGAACGGATCCGATTGTATTATCTTTAACATAGCCAAGACGGATCCGTCATGAACTCCATTGAAAGTCAATGGAGGACGGATCCGTTTTCTATTGTGGCAGATTGTGGCAGAGAAAATGGACCCGTCTCCGGTATGGGAACGCAACTAAACGTAATGCAATGCATTTTGGAGCATTCCGTTCTGTTCAGTTCAGTTTTGTCCCCATTGACAATGAATTAGGACAAAACGGAATAGTTTTTTTTTTTTCCGGTATTGAGCTCCTATGACAGATCTCAATAAAGGAAAAATAAAACGCTAGTGTGAAAGTAGCCTTACTGATTAACTTTTATTAACTCTTTCTGGGGCAATGGAAAAAAACAACAATAATGCCACTGAGTTTTTATGTTATAAATCTTATGGTGTTCATGGTGTTTATGGTTATAAATCTTATGCTGTATTCTCTGGGTCAGTACACATTACAGGCAGGCCTGGGTACTTCATTAGGCCCCCCACTGCCATGCTAAGTAGTAAGCAAAGAACTTTGCTGTATTTGTGGGAGGGGAGGCTGATTATACGGCTACTTACTTGCACCTGTGAGCCCAGGCTGGCTGGTTACTAGGCTATTTATAGGCTCCTGTGGGCCTAGGCTGATGACGATTCAGCTGATTTCACCCACCCACCCACCCACCCACGCCATCTTACAGTCACTTCATATTAGGGTGGCCCCCTTTAAGCTGCCCTACCGCAGCAGTTATGGCACAATTCTACTGCTTGTTGTAAGATAGGGTTAGATAGGTTAGGTACACCTTTCTGATAGCCGATCCGACCACAAGTATAATTTGCTTGCACTTCTGGTAAGTGTGGTTAAAGGGCTTACCAGGAATTTAACATTGATAGCCTATCCTCAGGGTAGATTATTTCTGATCCGTTAGGTTCCAATCCAGGGCACCAGGCTGTGGCCTCTTCAGTGAATGAGCCTGGACTGTAAATCCTCTTTCACACGGGCAAGATTTCCACGCGGGTGCAATGCGTGAGGTAAACGCATTGCACCCGCACTGAATCCGGACCCATTCACATCAATGGGCTGTGCACATGAGCGGTGATTTTCATGCATCAGTTGTGCGTTGCGTGAAAATTGCAGCATGCTCTATTTTGTGCCTTTTTCACGCAACGCAGGCCCCATAGAAGTGAATGGGGCTGCGTGAAAATCGCAAGCATCCGCAAGCAAGTGCGGATGCGGTGCGATTTTCACGCAAGGTTGCTAGGAGACAATCGGTATGGGGATCCGATCATTATTATTTTCCCTTATAACATGGTTATAAGGAAAAATAATAGCATTCTTAAAACAAAATGCATAGTACAATAGGGCTGGAGGGGTTAAAAAAAAATATATAATAATTTAACTCACCTTAATCCACTTGTTAGCGCAGCCCGGCTTCTCTTCTGCCTTCATCTGTGAGGAAAAGGACTTGTGGTGACGTCACTGCGCCCATCACATGATCCATCACCATGGTGATGGATCATGTGATGGACCATGTGATGGACCATGTGATGAGCGCAGTAACATCACCACAAGTCCTTTACCCAGGTCCTGAAGAAAGAGAAGTCGGGCTGCGCGAACAAGTGGATTAAATTATTTTTTATTTTTTTTAACCCCTCCAGCCCTATTGTACTATTCATTCTGTATTATGAATGCTATTATTTTCCATTATAAGCATGTTATAAGGGAAAATAATACAATCTACAGAACACCTAACCCAAACCCGAACTTCTGTGAAGAAGTTCGGGTTTGGGTACCAAACATGCAGATTTTTCTCACACGCGTTCAAAACACATTACAATGTTTTGCACTCACACAGAAAAATAGTGCATGTTCCCACAACGCACCCGCATCTTTTCCTGCAACGCCCGTGTGAAACCAGCCTAAGACTAAGCACAGCCGCTAGGGTTGAGCGAATCGACGTATCCGAAGAGGACTTCAATACGAATTTCAGGGAAAATGAATTTAGTCGCAAAGCCGAATTTCCTTGTGCTTCGTGGTAATTAATTAATTTTCCCTGAAATGGCAGTAAAAAAAAATATATATAATAATTCTCAACTCATCCATTTGAGCGAGAAGAGGCTGCAGTGGCCATCTTGAATGGTTTAACCCCTGAAAGCCCTAACTATGATTCTCAAATGCCATGATCAACTATTAACACTGCATCTGAGGGGTTCAATGACAGGGAGGGGGGAGTGCAATCGCTGTTCCCCATCATTACACCCACTACTTACAAAGAAATATACTTTGTGATGAAATTCGGTGAAGCAGCCATTTAACAAGAGCTGAATTTTCTATTTTTTTTATAACATGTTCTCTGATTACAACCCTAATACCCAAAAAGTTAGGACACCTTGTAAAATGTGAATAAATGTAAATAAAAACAGATGGCAATGACTTACAAATCTCATAGACCCATATTTTATTCACGATAGAAAATAGAACAGATATCAGAACTCATTTTGAACTTGATGGCAACAGCAAAGAAGGGCAAAGGTTCACCAATCTGCATAAAAAACTGCATCTACAAATTGTGGAACAATCTGTGGTGAGCAATACTCATCTAATGGAGGCTGTAGTGTCCACTGCAGGATAAGGGGCTTTAGTAATATGTCCCATCATGTCCAGGTGTGAACGGCGTCTTAAAGGGGTCCCTTAAGGCAGTCAAGTCTTTTGGTAGCAAGGAAGCAAGTTCTGTTACAACAGAGTGAAACTGCGTAGGGCATGGACTGAAAGAAATTGTATCTGCTGTTTTACAAGCTGCCTTCTAATAAGTGAAGAAAAGTGGTCTAACTCTTGAATGCTAGTGGTATGTCACTATGCAGTGTTTTTCTTGATTATGAGGTATCACAGGAGACATAGGCACAGGAGAAGATAACCACTACCAACGATCGAATGCAACACGAAAGGAAGTGGAGATTGAAAAGTGAGGAACAACGCCTCTGTGGATGTTCCACATGGAGGAAGTGGTTCCATAGGGTGATGAGCTTCTGATCCTTTGGACAATCCTCTGGCGTGGATTGGGTAACTTGTGGACTCTAGTATGAAGATTACCTTCACTACAATTTACATCATGAACCTTTCTAACAGGTCAGAGAATAAAAATTTTTGTGGGAGTGCTTCCTTAAATATTAACCGAAACAGGTTCGATTTATTTAAGGAGTAGGTTTGGTGGTTAAATCTCATATGTGTGGGAGTTTTTCTTTAAGTACAGTTTTTCTGACCATTAACCTCGGTCCAGATTAAAGCATTTCAGTCTAAACATATAACAGCCTCTTTTATAAAATAATTTCCTGCATTTCCGTCCTCTTACCATTATTTTCTCAGAGCTGCTCTGAATCATCCATCATTAACGTTAGAGCTGTGTTTACCTTTTGTCTAACCTAAATTGTCACATTGCATTTTTATTTGTCAGTCACATAGCCCTATTCTTTGTTTCCTTCTGATTATACTTATTTGGTTCCCCTGTCAGGTTAATACTTAGGTCCATTCACACGCTCGCAATTTTGCAGAACAGGTGTGGACCCATTAATTTTCAATGGGGCTAGAATGTGCTGTCCCCATCCGCGTTTGCGAATCCGCACTTCCGGATCCGCACAAAAAATAGAACATGTCCTATTCTTGTCTGCAATTGTGAACAAGAAAATGCATTTTCTATGAGAGTGCCGGCGATGGGCGGTCTGCAAAATGCGTAAAGCACATTGCCGGTGTCCGTGTTTTGTGGATCCACAATTTGCGTATAGTAATGCTTGATTGCTAATAATACAGTAAAGGCAATCAGTGGTTTTTATTGATTCTGTATTAAAGTACCCGAGAGTCAACTGCGCTACATGTGATGAAATTAAACTGCAGAGAGAATGGCAAGGTATTTCATTAGAGGTGTATTATTTCAATTGCTTTCACATATATTTTCATCTAAGTAATATTGTTGGCTTGGTTTCAGAGGCAGTCAGTAGTGACAAAGTGCAGGCTAAATGTTAACATTCTTCATGGACCATTATAGGTTACTCATTTGTAACAACTCAGGGGTCACTTAGCACTCCTGAATCGCCATCTTCTCCATTTAGACCTCAAGAAGCCACTCTAACACTGCAGATTTGGGTGCAAACTGGCCACAACCAGCTTTATTGTCACTTTTTCACCAGTCCAAACAAATCATAAACACAAATCCTCTGCCATATGGCCACTGAATACACAGTAGTTCTCCCTCTCTATCGAGATCTGGGTCTACCACCGAGCTCCCCAAAACACAGGGTCAGAGGGTCCCGGCTCCCACAGGCCTTGGCGCAGCCTGCTCCTTCGCCAGACAGGGAGCTCTGATTGAGGAGCTCAGCCCACATTTACCTGAGCTCCTCAGCTGGCTGCTAATTATCTTCATTACCAGCCTAGCTGCTGCAGACAGTGGGATAAACCTATTTTCCCAGCCTTTCTTGTTCTCCCCCAGCTTCCTCTGGGTGAGATACACCATTTTAATGGCCTTCATATGGCCCTCTGGCAGCTCCACTGCCACACATTTTAAACAATTTATCTTATATTTATCCTAATCTTACTGAGTTTGGAGCAACACTGTCATAATCTGCCCACGTTTTTATTACTGTGTAAATGATTGAATTTGGGGTTGTCTATATGTTCTTATAAACCATAAATATCGAACAAATTATCTTAAGCCTGTATTAGACAGGCAGATCAGCAAGAGATTGTCAGGAGGGAAGCGCTCCCTTCTGGCAATCGCTTGCTAGCTATTACATGCAGCAATCTCCTCCGTAGTATGCCATCGCTCGTCTCCATACTGTCTAGTTGTAGACGGTAGATCGCTATTAGACAGCATGATCTGCTGCCAGCAAGTGCTGATTTTTAAGCATGCTTAAAAATAATAATTGCCTGATGAACAAGCATTTGCTTGTTCATCGAGCAATCGGTGGCAGTATTACACTGCAAGAAGATTGCTAACGAGCATTCATGTGAACGCTCGTTAGAGATGATCGGCCGAAATATTGGCCAGTGTAAGGTCCCTTTCACACGGGCGAGAATTCCGCGAGGGTGCAATGTGTGAGGTGAACGCATTGCACCCGCACTGAATCCAGACCCATTCACTTCAATGGAGCTGTTCAGGTGAGCGGTGATTTTCCCGCATCACTTGTGCATTGCAGGAAAATCGCAGCATGCTCTATATTCTGTGTTTTTCATGCAACACAGCCCCTATAGAAATGAATGGGGATGCGTTAAAATCGCAAGCATCCGCAAGCAAGTGCAGATGTAATGCGATTTTCATGCATGGTTTCTAAAGAGACAATGTATGAGTTACCCGGGACCCCATTTATGGGTCCATTGTGGGGTTAAAAAACTAAAATAAAATGTAACTTACCTCATCCACTTGATTGTGCAGCCAGGCTCGTTTGTCTTCTTTCTTCCTCTTCTTGCAGGACCTGGCTGGAAAAAGAACCTTCGGGGACTCCATGGGGTGAGTGCGGTGACGTCAGCGCAGGTCCTGCTGAATGAAGATAGAAGGTCCTTTTCCAGCTAGGTCCTGCAAGAAGAAGAAAGAAGACGAGCCCTGCTGCGCGATCAAATGGATGAGGTGAGTTACATTTTTTTTTATTTTTAACCCCACAATGGACCTTTTACTTAGCATTCTGAATTAAAGAATGCTATTATTTTTCATTATAACCATGTTATAATGGAAAATAATAAAATATACAGAACACCAATCCTAAACCCAAACTTCAGTGAAGAAGTCCGGGTTCGGGTCTGGGTACCACAGTAAGTTTTTTTATCACGTGTGTGCAAAACGCATTGCACCCACGCGATAAAAACTAAACATCGGAACGCAATCAAAGTCAAAACTGACTGCAATTGCGTACCTACTCGCATGATTTTCCCTGATCGCAGACGCAATGCATCCAGACCTAATCCGGATACGCTCATCTGCAAGGGGCCTAATACAGCATCTAGCTTCTGTGAAATCAGCATGTTCACTAATGAGATTTTTGCTGATTATTAGATGTTTTTGTTATCCAATGTAAATGTGCTAAACTGTGACTGGTTGTAAGCTATCCTAAAAGTCCTGTATCATCCCTCCAAAGGGGTTGCAGAACATTGACCAGTTGCCTCATTTGAATTCTAAACCATTATGTTTGGGACCATCGTTAGGTTAGACAAACAGGATTTCTTTACTACCTTTAAACCCTATTACTATGGATTTTTCCATACATCTTGGAGGCTTGTTTAAAATTGACCCTAATAAGGATAGTCTCACACAGAGCTAAAAAAACTTCAGATTGTGTACATAATGGCCTTTAATGTTTCTTTAACTTTGATTCCAAAACAGGCCATACAACTTCAAAAGCTTTTGAATGCTCATTCAGCCAAAGAGCTGCCTCTCCTGATTCCCCAATACACATACATATGCATGTGTTTTCAATAAGGAGAGAGCAATAGTGGCAATAGAGAGAAATTCACTTCTATCTGCCATGAGCTGAATACTCATTGAACTGTCAGCTATTCCTCACAACTCCCACCTGGGTTTAGGCTTTTTAATGAAGTTTTTGAAGCCAAGACCAGGAGTGGATTCAACAAAGAGTAGTACAGTTGTGGCCAAAAGTTTTGAGAATTACATAAATATTGGAAATTGGAAAAGTTGCTGCTTAAGTTTTTATAATAGCAATTTGCATATACTCCAGAGTGTTATGAAGAGTGATCAGATGAATTGCATAGTCCTTCTTTGCCATGAAAATTAATTGAATCCCAAAAAAAAATTTCCACTGCATTTAATTGCTGTCATTAACCCTTTCATGACCAAGGGTCATTGATGCCCCAGTGTCCAGGTCAAAATTAACAAATCTGACATGTGTCACTTTATGTGGTAATAGCTTTGGAACACTTTCACTTATCCAAGCCATTCTGAGATTGTTTTCTCGTGACACATTGTACTTCATGATAGTCATATATTTGAGTCAATATATTTCACCTTTATTTATGAAAAAATCACAAATTTACCAAAAATTTGGAAAAATTCACAATTTTCCAAATTTCAATTTCTCTGCTTCTAAAACAGAAAGTCATACCTAATAAAATATTTATTACTTAACATTCCCCATATGTCTACTTTATGTTGGCACCATTTTTGAAATGTCATTTTATTATTTTAGGACGTTAGAAGGCTTAGAAGTTTAAAAGCAATTCTTACAATTTTTAAGAAAATTTCCAAAACCCACTTTTTAAGGACCAGTTCAGGTCTGAAGTCACTTTGTGGGGCTTACATAGTGGAAACCCCCCATAAATGACCCCATTGTAGAAACTACACCCCTCAAGTTACCCAAAACTGATTTTACAAACTTTGTTAACCCTTTAGGCGTTCCACAAGAATTAAAGGAAAATGGAGATGAAATTTCAAAATTTCACTTTTTTGGCAGATTTTCCATTTTCAAAAAAAAAATTCTTTAACAAATTGAGGGTTAACAGCCAAACAAAACTCAATATTTATTACCCTGATTCCGCGGTTTACAGAAACACCCCACATGTAGTCGTAAACTGCTGTACGGGCGCACGGCAGGGCGCAGAAGGAAAGGAATGCCATGCGGTTTTTGGAAGGCAGATTGTGCTGGATTGGTTTTCTGAACGCCATATGCTTTTTATTTTTCTGCCGATCGTCTTGTGCAGGGGCTTGTTTTTTGCAGAAAGTGTGGAGGTTTATATTGGTACCATTTTTGGGTACATAGGATTTTTTGATCATTCATTATTACACTTTATGGGGCAAGGTAACCCAAAAATTGGCTGTTTTGGAACAGTTTTCATTTATTTATTTTTACAGCGTTCATCTGAGGAGTTAGGTCATGTGATAGTTTTATAGAGAAGATCGTTACGGACGTGGAAATACCTTATAAGTAAACTTTTTCTTATTTATTTAAGTTTTACACAATAATAGCATTTCTGAAACCAAAAAAAATATGTTTTAGTGTCTCTATAGTCTGAGAGCCATAGCTTTTTTATTTTTTGGGCGATTGTCTTAAATAGGGTATCATTTTTTGCGGGACGAGGTGACAGTTTGATTGGTGCTATTTTGGGGGTCATACGCCTTTTTGATCACTTGCTGTTGCACTTTATGTGATGTAAGGTGACAAAAATGGCTTTTTTACACAGTTTTTATTATATTTTTTATGGTGTTTATCGGACGGCGTCTATCATGTGATATCTTTATAGAGACGGTCGTTACGGACGCAGAGATACCTAATATGTGTAGTTTTTTAATTTTTTATAGGAAAAGGCAATTTTTTTAATTTTACATTTTTATTTATTTATTTTTACTTTTATTTATTTTATTTTTATTTTTTTTATCAAGTCCCTCTTGGATCATGAAGATCCAGTGGGGCTGATGGCTGTACTATATTTTGCAATGCTCTTGCATTGCAAAGTGTAATACATTCAGATGCCCTGTAGGTGGCAACAGCGGACGCTTTTGCAAAGCGTCCGGTTGCCAGGGCAACCATCGGGGCTGCCATCGCAGCGCAGCACCCCCGATGGTGGAGAGAGGGAGCCCCCTCCCTCTATTAACCCCATGGATGCCGCTGCAGCGGCATCTATAGGGTTACAGAATTTACAGCAGAGTGTCAGCATAGAGCTGACACTCTGATGATGGCGGCGGCTCAGGAATGGAGCCTGCCGCCATCAAACAGCAGGGGGGCAGACGGGGGTCAGCGCTGGAAGGGGGGGAGGTATGTCACGGCAGCAGGGGGCGGACTCAAGGAGGGGGCAGCGCCGCAGCACTAGGAACACACGGAGGGGGCACAGATGGGCAAGCACAGATCGGGGCGGGGGGGTAAGTGTCTGCACACACAGATCGGGGCGGGGGGATTTGGTGTCTGCATGCACAGATCGGGGGCGGGGGGGCGGCGCTGCACAGATGGGGGGGCTGCGAGGACACTGCTTTCAGGCTCTGATCTGCAGAGCGCAGATCAGAGCCTGAAACCGGCATTTTAACACTGCCACGATCCGATTGGTTAGTCTGCACAGAGTGGCCCCAATCAGAGTGGCCCCTTGCCGGCATTACTGCACTGTATGCTGTCCGTGACAGCATACAGGGCAGGGGCAGAAGCTTTAATCCAAGCGCTTTGCAGCGCTTGGAATAAAGAGCTGCCAGAACGTATATATACGTGGTAGCTGCACGGGGTATGTGCAGCTATCACGTATATATACAGATTGCGGTCGGGAAGGGGTTAAAGGACCTGCTGAGATCATTTCAGTAATCGTCTTGTTAACTCAGGTGAGAATGTTGACGAGCACAAAGCTGGAGATCATTATGTCAGGCTGATTGGGTTAAAATGGCAGACTTGACCTGTTAAAAGGAGGGTGATGCTTGAAATCATTGTTCTTCCATTGTTAACCATGGTGACCTGAAAAGAAACGTGTGCAGCCATCATTGTGTTGCATAAAAATGGCTTCACAGGCAAGGATATTGTGGCTACTAAGATTGCACCTCATTCAACAATTTATAGGATCATCAAGAACTTCAAGGAAAGAGGTTCGATTCTTGTTAAGAAGGCTTCAGGGCGTCCAAGAAAGTCCAGCAAGCGCCAGGATCGTCTCCTAAAGAGGATTCAGCTGCAGGATCGGAGTGCCACCAGTGTAGAGCTTGCTCAGGAATGGCATCAGGCAGGTGTGAGCACATCTGCACGCACAGTGAGGCGAAGACTTTTGGAAGATGGCCTGGTGGCAAGAAGGGCAGCAAAGAAGCCACTTCTCTCCCAAAAAAACCACCAGGGACAGATTGATCTTCTGCAGAAAATATGGTGACTGGACTGCTGAGCACTGGGGCAAAGTCATATTCTCCGACGAAGCCTCTTTCCCATTGTTTGGGGCATCAGAAAAAAGGCTTGTCCGGAGAAGAAAAGGTGAGCGCTACCATCAGTCCTGTGTCATGCCAACAGTAAAGCATCCTGAGACCATTCATGTGTGGGGTTGCTTCTCATCCAAGGGAGTGGGCTCACTCCCAATTTTGCCCAAAAACGCAGCCATGAATAAAGAATGGTACCAAAACACCTCCAACAGCAACTTCTTCCAACAATCCAACAACAGTTTGGTGAAGAACAATGCATTTTCCAGCACGATGGAGCACCGTGCCATAAGGCAAAAGTGATAACTAAGTGGCTCAGGGATCAAAACGTTGACATTTTGGGTCCATGGCCTGGAAACTCCCCAGATCTTAATCCCATTGAGAACTTGTGGTCAATCCTCAAGAGGCGGGTGGACAAACAAAAACCCACTAATTCTGACAAACTCCAAGAAGTGATTATGAAAGAATGGGTTGCTATCAGTCAGGAATTGGCCCAAAAGTTAATTGAGAGCATGCCCAGTCGAATTGCAGAGGTTCTGAAAAAGAAGGGCCAACACTGCAAATACTGACTCTTTGCATAAATGTCATGTAATTGTCGATAAAAGCCTTTGAAACATATGAAGTGTGTGTAATTATATTTAACTACATCACAGGAACAACTGAAACAAAGATCTAAAAGCAGTTTAGCAGCAAACTTTGTGTAAACTAATATTTGTGTCATTCTCAAAACTTTTGGCCACGACTGTAGTATTATCTGCCATTAAATACTTTCTCTCCTTTTTATTATCCACTCCTGATTTTGGCTTGAAAATCTGTATCAATAAACCTGAAAGTTTGGCAGCACCAACACAACCAAGCATGCATGTATTCTAATTGAAGAGAGGGATGTAAGCTGCTGCTAAGTGAAAACAAAAAGATCATCATGTTTAAATTTAACTTGCCCTACACATCTTTGTCCTGACATCTGCCATCAGGTATAAGTAATTTCACCCAAACACACATTAGGTGGTTGGCTCAAAGTATTGCTGCAAGCCTAGGAGAAGTGGAGCAGAGGATGGGAGTGGTAGTGCAGCGAGGCATGTTGAGGCATGGTGTGCCGATGGGGGTAGTAGTTGATTTACTCAGTTAGCTGAGCCTCCCTGGGCCGGCATGCAGTGATGGGAAGAACAGAACCAGTTCCTTCAGGGCACTCTCTGTTTGTCCAGGGAATCCTGCCAGATGGTGTTTTTTTTTGTTAAGGTGCCTTGGCGGCAGGGTCGCTGGTGTTCGTGAAGCCAATACCGTTAGGTGCAAAGGAAAAGTAATAAACTGAGTCCAGACCTTGTGTGAAGTTCAACAGCAGCTTTACTTGAATAAATGTTTCTCCAACAGTTTACAGACTTTATTTTAGTTCCAGCAGGCATTAGCATTAACTCTGCCAGGCAAACAAACTCGCCTCTGCTACATCTGCTGCTCTCTGGCTCTGCTGTGCTTACCAGCTTAAATTGAATCTTTGCTTTCTGCTTTAAACTGCAACTTCTCTCTCTGTAGTCTGACTTTAGATTAATCCAGGGAACTTTTCCTCCTGGCTGATGAGGCTCCAAGATTCTGGCTCCATATCCAGCAGAGCTGAAGGTGCTCTAACTGGCTTAGGCAGGACACATCCAGCAGGGACGTGGACCTTCTTCCTCCCTTGGCAGGGGGTAAAACTAAACTAACCTCCAACTAACTAGTCTCCTCTTCCTCTCCTTAAAGACGGAGTTTAGAATGGAAAGAAGGGTTCCATCCTCTGCAACATTAGCACTGCCATGTTTGCTGCCACCTCTGGTGAACCAGGCGCATTACATCTGAACATAACCTTTACTTAATCACTTGCCTCAGATTCATCAGTACAGTTCATTTTTATGGTAACAATGATAATCCAAATATTATAGAGCTATAATCCTAGTAACAGGCCTGACAATGGGTTTCTTAAGATTGTCCTTTGGTAGGCAGGAAAGGTTCTTTCTTATATATGTCTACACTAGGTCCAGACTCTAAAACTCAGGTACTGGATATAATAACTTCTTAATTAGCAATCCACAGCGTGGTCTCCCTAACGCCAGGCAAAAACCTCTGCTCCATTATTTGTACAGGATGCTTTCATATACTCTGGTCCACAGTGACCATAGACGCATGTGGTAATAGACAACTTTGCGCCTAGTCTTTTGGATGTGTCCAGGTACTTTTAGGCTTCTCCTGCTTTTAGGCTTCACTGGTGCTGTGGAGTCTATAAGCCAATGCTGCTTCTATCTCCACTAGACTTGCTCTATATCCATACATTGACTCTCTGTTCTGTGCTAGAAAACTGTAAGGCCCCTTTCACACGGGCGAGTTTTCCACAAGGGTGCAATGCGTGAGGTGACCCATTCATTTCTATGGGGCTGTGCACATGAGCGGTGATTTTCACGCATCACTTGTGCGTTGTGTGAAAATCACAGCATGCTCTATATTGTACGTTCTTCACGCAACGCAGGCCCCATAGAAGTGAATGGGGCTGAGTGAAAATCGCAAGCATCCGCAAGGAAGTGTGGATGTGGTGCGATTTTTGCGCATGGTTTCTAGGTGACGATCGGGATGGGGACCCGATTATTATAATTTTCCCTTATAACATGGTTATAAGGGAAAACAATAGCATTCTTAATACATAATGCTAAGTAAATTAGAGATGGAGGGATTAAAAAAATAATTAAGCTCACCTCATCCACTTGTTCGCGCTGCCCGGCTCATCTTCTTTCTTCTTCTTTGATGACCTGGGAGGAAAAGGACCTTTGGCGATGACACTGCTCTCATCACATGGTCCATCACATGGTCAATCACCATGGCGATGGACCGTGTGATGAGCGCAGTGACGTCACCAAAGGTCCTTTTCCTCACAGGTCATCAAAGAAGAAGAAAGAAGACGAGCCGGGCAGCGTGAACAAGTGGATGAGGTCAGTTTAATTAGTTTATTTATTTTTAACCCCACCATCCCTAATTTACTTAGCATTCTGTATTAAGAATGCTATTATTTCCCCTTATAATCATGTTATAAGGGAAAATGATAAAATCTACATAACACCGATCCCAAACCCGAACTTCTGTGAAGAAGTCCAGGTTCTAGTCTGGGTACCAAACATGTAGATTTTTCTCACGCGCGTGCAAAACGCATTAAAACGCTTTGCACTCGCGCTGAAAAATTGTGCATTTTCCCGCGACGCACCCGCATTCTATCCAGCCCTCACACGCGACGCCCGTGTGAAAGAGGCCTAAGAGATTTAGTCCACACTCCATCAGCTTGATCTGGGCCGAGGGGCTAAAGTGGCAGCTACATCCTGGACTTGTGCTGTTCCACACCTCCATTATCTTCCTACCGCCTGCATTTCTTTTATTAAAATTTTAAAACATAACAAATAAATAAATAAATATAGAAATCACACCAAAACATAACACAAAACCCAATCCAAAAATACAGGACATAATGCACCTCAGCATGGTACAGACAACACTGGTCCAGCCCAACACTCACTCATCCATAAAACACCCACTATATACAGTACTTACAATTTCTATTTCAATATCAAATGTACTAACCTTCCTGATCCGGTTGCACCCTACCTATAAATACACATTTATTTATCTTTTTTGGGGGGGAAAATCTGAGCTGGTCACGCATCCCATGCCCCAGTACATGATAACAGACGTCCATGAACCAGCCCAGGATTTTCTCATATACCCTAAAAGTCCCCAATGTCCCATGGAACCCTAAAACCCTCCCCCATTTACCCACCACCCACTTAACACTACACCTAAGAACTCAAATTGTAAAATATATACATCACTAATATAAAACATATATACACAACATACATGCACACTACATACCAATATGTACAAATATACATATAGACATTATACATATAGACATAAACTAAAATACACGGCAGACCACCCATACCACCCACAGTGAGGCTTTTCAGCCACACACAACCATTAAAGCCCAAGTTCGACGCCTACAAGCCTTATGCCCTCATACAGCCACCAAAATAAAACAAAAATCTAGAGTGTCAGCATCAGACCACCACCAGGAAGGGAGACAACAGTCTAGGGTACCCCACAACAGTCTAGGCAAAACCCCTCCAGAGGAGAGAGGCTCTACCTACCCCTAAATCCTCATTCTCCAGGTCTCCAAAAATGTTCCTAACCACCTAATCCACGGGGGAGGATTTTGTGCTACGTCAAGACTAAACATGGTGCATGCCACTTGTAGTACCTTACCACTGAACTGACTAAGAATAAAGTGCAGCGCTCCCTACCACCCAGGTGTCTAAATGCTCCTTAGGTCCATTCCGCACAGGACCAGTGACCAGTCTAGGCCAGCCAATGGAGGTCACCACCCTGGGGTAAACCTCTATGTTAAAGGGACAATGAAGCAGGAAGTGGTTCATGCTCTCCAGCACACCACTGTATTCCTCTAGGGGACACCCCATGTCCTCAGAGCTTCTACACTTCAGATTGTCCCTCACATACAGTTTCCCATGGAAGCAGCGCCAAGTCATGTAAAAAAAAACTTCAAAAGGATCCTAATGGAATTCAAAAGCCGTAACCTGACCCCCAGATCCCAACTTGGGCAGTCCCTGAGGGTCAGAGGTTTCTGGAAATGGGTCAACAGAACCCTCTGGTCAAGGAGTTTCCTTGACTCAGTCCTTTCCTTGACTCAGTCCTGATTTCCCACATCCCCAGACCCCACTGATGTAATGCCTTCATAACCAGGGCAGCATAAGCTGGGAGATGTCCATGTGGTGTGTGGAGATCCTTCACTTGCCCCCCTGTCTCCCAGAAAGACCAAAACCATGCCTGACAGGAGACTACCCACGGAGCATCACTCTTTTTCCAGAGGCTTGCAAGATTAATCTTAATAAAGGCGTTCACCAGGAACACCACAGGGTTGACCATACCCAACCCTCCTAGTCTCCTTGTACGACAAGTAACCTCCCTATTGACAATATTCAGTCTGTTACCCCATAATAACAGACTGTAGACCCGAGTCCAGAAAGGTTCTGGCAAGACACACATACTGCCCAGATATAACAGCAAAAGGATCAGGTAGGTTTTGATAATGTTCACCCTTTCCCTGAGGGTCAAAGACCAACCCTTCCACTGGTCCACCCTCTGAGCAGCAATCTTAAGCCTGCTATCCCAATTTTGATGGGGAAAATCCCCCTGGCCAAATTCAATGCCAAGGACTTTTGTAGACTCCTGGTGCTCTGGAAAGGTGTCCGGGAGATCAAAACCAGGACTCTCACACTTATCCCGGTTGATCCTGGACCCAGATGACTCTGACTAGTGTTCTACCTCTGACTGCACCCACCCTGCCTCCCCTCTTGAAGACACAAACATAGTTACGTCATCAGCATATGCCACCACCCTCAGTGCGGTCTCCGGAGCTGCCAGGTCCATCCCGACACCCGCCAACAGCCCATGATCAACCCTTCTAAGGAAGGGATCAATCGTGAACACGTACAATAGCATGCTCAAAGGACAACCCTGGCAAACCCCAGATCCAACCGCAAAAGGGCGGCCAATTCAACCATTCACAAGTGGGAAACTCTCTCCTCCTGCTTGCAAGGTCTTAAGCCAATGAACAACCCGCCCGGCAGGCCATATCTCAGAAGGAAAGACCAGAGGTACTCGTGGTCAACGCACTCAAACTAGTGTTGGGCGAGCATGCTCGGCTGAACACCAGTTCGGCTCGAGCATCGCTATGCTCCGCACATCGCGGTGTTAGACTGAATATTGCGTGTGCTCAAGCGCGATGCTTGAGTCAGTGTATTTAAATCTAATTTAGCCTCTATTTCTGAAAAGTTTCTGGTAGGATTTGAACTCACAACCTTCTTCATTACAGCCAAGAATGTTAACCACTACATTATAGAGCTGCATGGCCAGTTACAAAAAAATAAAAAAATATATATGACACTTCT
The DNA here is from genome assembly GCF_014858855.1 of Bufo gargarizans. NCBI lineage: Eukaryota > Metazoa > Chordata > Amphibia > Anura > Bufonidae > Bufo > Bufo gargarizans. The sequence goes on along the minus strand of NC_058082.1, from coordinate 253,714,838 downwards.
GCTGTATAGGAATACTTACTAGTAGTAAGTATCCCCATACAGCAGAAGTCTCATATATTATTCTCATATATATATATATATATATATATATATATTTTAAACATTCTGGGCTATAATGTAGATGGTTGTGAGTTCAAATCCTTTCAGCAATAGAGATATATATATACACACACTATATATATATATTACACACACACAGTGGATATAAAAAGTCTACGCATCCTGTTAAAATTTCAGGTTTCTATGAATAAAAAAAAAAATTGAGGGGGGCGGAGCCTGACCTCGCTTCATGGCGGTTGCATCTGAATAGAGCTCCCGTCACCAAGCTCTCCATAAGCCTGTCTTCAGCACGTTTTGCCTACTTTGGTGAAGATTCAACCTAAAGAATTAGCAGCGAAGATGTCCAGCGTAAGTAAAAACGCTAAACAGGACAAATCTATGGAAAAATACCTGAATAAACCGAGACCTCGCGCGGATACAGTGGAGCCCAAGATGGCGCAGGCTGGCGCGAAGCCGAGGGACGGAGAGGCCAGAGGCCTGATAGATAGTTCGGATGCAGAAGAGGATTATACTACTGCCTCTTCAGGGGCAAATGCCGAACCTCCGCTGACTGCAGCTTACCTAGACATAGCCCTGAGCAAGGCTTTAGCCCCGTTGGCTGAGGATCTCTCTCACATTAAAGCTGACATCCGCCATATTGGCGACAGGGTTGAAACCCTGGAACAACATTGTGAGGATCAACAAATCTTCAATGTTGCGGTCAGACAATCATTGACCTCATGTCAAACGGCTCTTAATTACTCCATCGCAATGATAGAAGACCAAGAAAATAGTCGGAGGAAGAACTTACGGATAAGAGGCTTCCCAGAGGCCCCCGACAAAGAAAATTTGGTCAGCATTATGAAGGAACTATTTACCTTTTTGGTAGGTGCTGACCGTGCCACTTCCATAATAGTGGAGTGCTTACATCAATCCCTCAGGTCCAAGCCCTTACCCTCGGAGAATCCGAGAGATATCATTTGTGGACTACTTAGTTATAGAGATACAGAGGTTTTACTGAAGAAAGCGCGGGATCTCCCCGATATCTTTATTGGAAGTGCAGAAGTCCAAGTGTTTCAAGATATCTCGCCCGCCACGCTACAAAAGAGAAGGGTGATGAAACCCCTAACTGCGGCACTGAGGGAGGCTGGGATTAACTACCGCTGGTTATTCCCATTCGGTCTCCTGATCACCGCAAGGAATAAGAGAATAAGAGATATACCATTCGTACCCCAAGCGATCTGTAGCAAATATGGGAACCCTTGGGTCTAACTCCGATTAAGCTCCCTTCGTGGCTCCCAGTCTCTATAGTACCCGACTCGCCTGCTGCCAAAGCTCCGTCTAACTGGTCCACGGTCAGGAGACAAAAGTCCCACAAACAACACCGCTCTTTCCAGCCTGACTCCAATGACTGAGAGGGAGACGGAGATAACTTTCACTCATCTTCTTACAAGATCCAAGAGTTCCTGAGGACTGTTTTGCTTTACCTGGTTGGACTCTCATTCTCATTCTTTTGCATTTATGTGTTAGCTAATCTGCGGAGGTACTGGTGGCCTTAATACTTCTTGCCCATCGTATAGGTTTCTTCATAGATGGAGGTAATTGTGATTGGGCCCATTCTTGATAGCTTGTTGTGCTGGCTGTAATTTAGACCTGCATAAGTAGCTATCAGGTTCAGATGTGGCAGGCTTATATGGTACAAGTCAAGGTAGTTACTTAGCCTCTAATGTTTAAAATAGGGTTGTTCTGTTCTAAACGCCTTCTAAGTGCATTTTACATACACCATAGAGGTGAACTCTCCTTATGCCTATCATAAGCAAGCTTATGTGGGGAGAGTTTGGGCGGATCAGGCTTCTTTTTTCTCTTTATTGTTTTATCTGCCCCTGCTCCAGCTCCATTGGAGCCATGTATATCTACTATTTGTTCATTTTATTGTTCATTATGTTTACTCATATGTTAACACAACTCTGGATCACTTTTGGGGTGAGCGGGTCGCTAATAGGCGGACTTCCTCCTGAGAGACTATTATGGCCCTGGTGAACTTAACAATAACCTCCCTTAATGTAAAGGGTTGTAACCACCCCGTTAAAAGGAGCCGTATTATGCAGTTGCTCAGGAGGGAGTCAGCAGACATCCTGCTACTGCAGGAGACCCATTTCAAGAAAGGGCGCATCCCTAGCATGAACAAGTCGGGTTATTCCACTTGGTATCACGCTTGTTTTGATAAAGCTTCTAGAGGAGTCAGTATAGGTGTACATAAAAACCTTCCTTTTGTTATGGCCTCTATTATATCTGATCCGGAGGGGAGATATATTTTATTGAGAGGTAAATTGGGCTCAAGAGAGATTACAGTCTGCAATTTGTACGCACCAAATAGTGGTACGGCAAAGTGGTTGTGCAAATTGCTCACCATTATTTCGCAGTTTTCATCAGGCCTTTTACTAATAGGAGGTGATATCAATCTCACCCTAAATCCGGCACTGGATTCCTCGACGGGGAGATCAGTGGTTTCAGCTTCATTACTGAGGAGATTGGATAAGCAATTGCTTCATATGTGGATGTGTGATGTGTGGAGATCTACCCATGGAGACACTAAAGATTATACTTTCTATTCGGTCCCTCACAAGTCCTACCATAGGTTGGACTATATATTTATTCCTGACAGGTCGCTTACCAATGTATGCAGGTCTGATATACTTGGGATCACGGTTTCTAATCATGCTCCTATAGTGTGTGTAGTAGCTCTTCCAGAATTAGAGGGGTTTGAGTGAACCTGGCGGATGAATCCCACGATTTTGGAACCCACCTCACAGGTCACAACTCTAAGCGAAAATTTGTCTGATTATTTTAGGATTAATGATACTCCCGAGGTCTCCCCAACTTCTGTTTGGGAGGCTCATAAATCAGTCATTCGTGGAAAAATGCTTTCACTTAGCTCATATCTTAAAAAGAAGCGACAGGAGCAAGTCACCTCACTACTTACTAAAATAGTGGAAATAGAAGCAACCCACAAAAGTTCCTTGACTCCTGATATTTTTAAAAAATTGACTGATCTGAGGAATGAATTAAAATCTGTTCTGAACATGAGAGCAGCTCAAGCCTACTTACGACTTAGGCACAGACAATATGCCCACAGCGATAAAGGCAATAAGCTCATGTCTATTCTAGTAAAAAAAAACAGATCCAACGCTCCTTTATCAGTCAAATGGTTGATGAAAAGGGCAAAAAACATACCTCCTCCTCAGGCATAGCAGGAATCTTTGCCAGATTCTACCAATCCCTCTATAACATTAGACCAGGGGAACGAGAAGGGGAACCTACTCTTAGATCCCAATCAATTAAAACCTTTCTGGATGTTCTCGATTTGCCGGTTATTCCTCAGGAAGCCAAAACCTCTCTAGTAGCTCCAATCACTTTGGAAGAAGTGAGCAAAACTTTATCCACTGTTCCCAAGGGCAAAAGCCCGGGCCCTGACGGGCTACCTGTTAATTACTATAAGAAATTCTTCCCCACCATAGGCCCCTATCTAGTCAAGTATTTTAACTCGCTGCTTTCAGGAGCCCTACCAGCGAAACAAAATTTAGAAGCTTATATAGTGGTCATACCGAAGCCTGATAAGAACCCCGAATCTCCAGCAAACTATAGACCAATTTCTCTGCTAAATGCAGATTTCAAGTTATGGGCAAAGATCCTAGCTCATAGGGTGGCTCCGCTGTTGCCTGGATTGGTGTCTCCTGAGCAGACAGGCTTTGTAGGGGGTAGAGAGTGCAGAGACAGTACATTCCGAGTTTTGCAGGCAATTGATTATGCTCTGAAATATGGGACCCCTCTCGCTTTGCTCAGTACAGATGCTGAGAAAGCATTTGACAGAGTGGATTGGGGTTTTATGCAGGCCGCCCTAAAAAGGTTCGGCTTTCCCCAGATCTTCATTTCTGCTGTGCTCTCTCTGTACTCCTCCCCCCATGCAAGAGTACGAGTAAATGGGATATTATCCCCTTCATTCCCTATAACTAATGGGACTCGGCAAGGCTGCCCACTCTCCCCCTCACTTTTCATTCTATGCCTGGAGACACTGATCCAGGAAATACGGCAGGAGGAGGCAGTGGCGGGACTACAAGTTGGTCCTGTGACACATAAAGTGGCAGCATTTGCAGATGACATGCTCCTGCTATTGTCTAAACCTACTGCAGCTTTCCCAGCTTTACTTAACTTGCTGGAGACATTTGGGGACATGTCCAATTTTAAAATAAACTTCGCCAAATGCAACCCTCTCTCCATTAATCTCCCCCAAAGTACCGTCTCAAACTTAGCCGCTAATTTCCCCTTTAAATGGGCTCCTTCACACATCAGTTATTTGGGAATAAAGATCACCTCTAAGCCTTCGCAGCTTTGTGATCTCAATTACACCCCTATCCTGAAAGAGGTTAAAAAACAATTAGATGAACTGCGTATCCCCTTCATGTGCTGGCTAGGTAGGGTGCACATGATAAAGACCTATGTTCTTCCTAAAATTCTTTATACTATACAGACGCTTCCAGTGTATGTTCCCGAACAATTCTTCACAACTCTGCGCAAAACTCTCTCTTCCTTTATCTGGAAACAAATCAAACCCCGAATATCTCATAATATGCTGATACGCCAGAAACATAAAGGTGGAATCGGATTGCCAGATTTTAAATACTACTATTTATCCTCCTTCCTTCAGCTACATTCAGAAATATTAAACCCTAATAATCACAAATTAGGTTGTCAAATAGTGAGACAAGTTCTCACCCCTACTGAAATAGCTAACTTATGGAAGGTCAAGATGGCCACTGGTTCACCCACACAACGCCATCGCTGGGTCTTCTCGAGTTCTTCACCCTTTTACCAAGGTGTCCTTTCAGCATGGCAGAAGCTGTCGTATCTATTGGGTCTCCAGTCGCACCCATCGCCTTACATGCCGATTAAACTCCTCCCATATTATATGCTTAATGGATACTCAGATACATATAGCATGTGGTCGCGGCTAGGAAATCACACTATTGGTGACATACTGAAAAACAAATGTGTACCACATGAAAATGATCTTCTGGTGCCATTCAAGTTGGATAGCTGGTCCACATTACATTATGCCCACTTTAGTTTTTTCTGTAGGCAATATCTGGGCATGACCCGCACTACTTACCTCCCCTCCTGGTATGATGTCCTTTTGACATCAGATTCACCAGTGAAGAAAGTTCTTTCATCAATATATAATAAAACTCTGGAGACTAACTCCGAGATCACTCCCTCTTTTATTTCTCAGTGGGAAAAGGATATGGGCGCCCCTCTTGTGGCAACGGACAAAGTGGAAATTCTTTCCCACAGCTATTCTAGATGTGTCCGTATCCAGGAGAACTCTTATAAACTAGCAACCCATTGGTACCGAGCCCCCGCTATATTACATAAAATGGACCCCACCGTCTCCCCATATTGCTGGAGATGCCACAGGGATTTGGGCACGAATTACCACGTGTGGTGGACATGCTCGGAAATCACAGAGTTTTGGGGAATGGTGTCAAAGGACATACAGTCTATCTGTTCTATAAGTACTCCCTTAACTCCCAAGATAGTCCTCCTGAACCTACCAACTAAAGATTATCCTCTTTCCAAAATTTTGCTAGTTCCACACCTAATAGCGGCAGCTAAAATCCTTGTCCCACGCCATTGGCTCTCGACAGAACCTCCGACTAGAGGGGAGTGGATAGACAGAGTTAGAGAAATATGTAGATTTGAGGAGCTATCCAGCTGGGAAACTTTCACTCACGATAGATATCTTAAACAATGGGCGCCTTGGTTTGCCTGGTGTGTCTCTAATGGGTAAAATTACTCGCTGCCTCTACCTTCTCACCTGACCCAGTCCTCCCCAACTGCTATGGTCTCCCGACAGCTCCAACAAATTGGCCCCCTTTATATTAACAACTGGCTTACCCCTTCTTATTGTCTTAGGGAATTTGCTCATCTAACTTCACTATACCAGATGCAGTGATACTGCCTTGCCCATATATATGTGATCCAGGACATGTGTGTCTTTATTGATTATTGTTTACTTTTATTGTTTGTTTGTTTGAATGCCTTTATGCATTATAGCCTTTCCAGATGTATCAGGCATATGATGTACAGGGAAGTAACACTGTCTTGTGTGATGTTATATTGTTGTGCTGTATGTACACAAACTGGAATGTATACCCTGTACAAACTTGTCTTGCCTCAATAAACAAAGATTTGAAAAAAAAAAAATTAGAGAAAGATAAATCCTTTCAGAACTTGTACAGTTTATAGGTCATGAAAGGTGGAACAACTCAATTGAAAAAAAAAAAATTACAAATAAAATAATATGGTTGCATATGTGTGCACACCCTTAAACTAATACTTTGTAGAAGCACTTTTTGATTTTATTACGGCACTTCAGCCATTCCTTTGTTGATTTGGATGTATGCTTTGGGTCGCTGTCATGCTGAAAGATGAAGTTCCTCTTCATGTTCAGCTTTCTAGCAGAAGCCTGAAGGTTTTGTTGCAATATTGACTGGTATTTGGAACTGTTCATAATTCCCAGTTACAGCTGTAGAAAAACAGCCCCAAAGCATGATGCTGCCACCACCATGCTTCACTGTGGGTATGGTGTTCTTTTCGTGATTTGCAGTGTTGTTTTTGGGCCAAACATATCTTTTGGAATTATGGCCAAAAAGTTCAACATTGGTTTCATCAGACCATAACACCTTTTCCCACATGCTTTTGGGATACTTCAGATGTGTTTTTGCAAAATGTAGCCTGGCTTGAATGTTTTTAGTAAGAAAAGATTTTCGTCTTGCCACTCAACCCTATAGCCCAGACATCCGGTATTTCAATGCATTTGTCAGACAAATGCCATCTGTTTGCGTCCAGATTGCTGGATCCAGCAGGCGGTTCCAGCGACGGAACTGCCTGCCGGAATCCTCTGCCGCAATTGTGAAAGTAACCTTAGATGAAGTTCTTGTCCCTTCATGAGGACATCCAAGATCAGACACCTCCCCATTTCTAATTCAATAACCCGTCGGCAATCTACTGGTGCGGTAAAAAGGACCGTCAACCTGCTATACGGCTCGGCTGCAAGAGACCAGTAGGAGGCTCCGAGCCTCCACTCCCTTTTAGCTTTAAATACCGCCGCCAAATCTGGCAGCCTGGTCTCCTGCAAAAATAAAATGTCAGCTTCAACCTGGCTGAAAAAATCAAAGGCCGCAAATCTAGCCGTATCTGCTGGCAACATTAATGGACATTAATGATTGAATTAGACGTCTTTCTTTTTCCCACTGCCAATGCCATCCTTTCCATCAGATGATGGCTTACCCCTTTTCAAAGAAACAGATATGTCCATCTCACCTACGTACTTGTCCTCTGACTGCAAGCCAGCCCCAACAAAGAGGGGACGGTGTCACCCATGGTTTGGAACCAGTTGGATAGACTAATCAGAGGGGGGTTGGTTGTACCTTTCTTTGGCATCTGGGGGGTGGGAGAAGACCTTAAATCTCCCTTTTTCCCTGTACGTTTTTTACCCTGCTTTTTCTCTTGACATCCCCCACTTTTCCCAGTCTATACTTTTGTCATGAGGGGATATTGAGGAGATGACACCTTCCTTTTCCTGGATCCTCCTAATTTCCTCATCCAGTTCACTGTCCTTTCGGGCCTCAGCAGTAGCAACAGCCTCAGGGGCGAGATCAGAGGTGGTCCCAGTTTCCTGAGTTGCCTGAGGTTCCTGAGACTCGTCCATCTCCCTTTGGCGTTTTTCCTGACACCTCAGTTGGGCAGTGTCTTTTGCTTACTTTTCTTCCCTGGCCCCTCTGTTCCTTCACTTCTGCCAGCCTCTCCCCCAGTAGAATTGGCCTCATGGCTTTCTTTCACCGGGGTATTGACCGCATTGGCAAAGGAATGAGGGCAGTGACTGAATGGGTGACCTAAGTCACCACACAGGTGACACCTACTCTCCCCACACGGCACACACTTCTGTACAGTGCAGTTAGCACTGAAGTGTGTGGGGATGCCACATCTGTGACAGAGCTTCAGGCCAACCCTGGTAGAAAATTTCGATGCGATCCCTTCCAAGGAAGGTTGCAGATGATATGTGGGTAACCGTGTTTCCTGAAAGCTTACGTTTTACCATAAACATCAAGGCCCCAGACCAGATGCCATATTCATCCCTGTTCTTTTTGGGAACCTCCACCACCTCCTCATATCGGCCAAGCCACTAGTGTTGGGCACGAATATTCGAATATCGCCACTTTCAGAATTCGTAAAGATTTAGAATATAGTGCTATATATTCATATTTGCGAATATTCTAGATTTTTTTTTCATCTGAACCCATGATCCCTCCCTGCTTCTTGCTTGTGAGCCAATGAGAAGGCTGCAATGTCTTTGTCTGAGCTTAGCAACATCCCTAGCAACCAATAGGAAATTTGCCTACCCCTTACTATATAAGTACCTCCCCAGCAGCCATTTTATGCAGTTTTTTTGCAGTTCTGAGAGAGACAGCAGTGTCATCGCTGTGCTCTGGGCTTTGCTGTGTCATTATATTAGAAAGTTAGTTAGTATATATATATATATATATATATATATATTACAGATAGTTAGTGGGAGATAGTCAGTGTAGGTTAGATCGTGATACAGTGTAGCTGATGTAGGTTCTGATGTTCATACATCCATGCTACAGACATAGTGCTGTGATTAGTGTTGGTTGAGCACCAAAGTGCTTGTGTGCTCTGGTGCTCGAGTAGAACACTTCCTGATGCTCCGGTGCTCTATAGAGCACAATGCAAGTCAATGGGAGAACCTGAGCAATAAACCAGGCACCCCCTGCTATGAAGAGGGGAGGATGTCAGGACTCTAGTTCGGCTTAGGAGTCCCTGCTCTGACTCCATATATAGCTATGTCCATGTATGGAGTCAGTGCTTGGATACACCCAGTGTATTTAAATCTAATGTAGCCTCTATTTCTGAAAAGTTTTAGATTCGAACTCACAACCTTCTACATTATAGCCAAGATTCTTAACCTTTACACCATAGAGCTGCATCGCCAGTTGCTTAACAAAAAAAAAACACTAGCTGTGATGTCACAAGTTCACAACAATACTTAGTGCACCAATCAGTAATATGTAGTCAGACCTGCTAAAATGTGAAGTTGCATGTATTGCGCATCATTAATTGCCTATTGCGCGAATATATTGGAGCACTCTATCTGCATATAAGGCTATTGTAATGTTCTGCCGTGCCAACCATTTTCTCCAGTCTCAGGAAACTTTGGCAGCTTGAAAAATTTAGCAAAAGTGACCCACGCCTGTATTGCATGCGCAATACGCGCATATTACATTGCCGATTTTTGCAATCAAGAAAATAATGGTGAATTCTTGAGTTTGCTAATTTATTACGAATATTTGCGAAATATCGCAAATTCTAATTTTGCCCCTGCCGCTCATCACTACAAGCCATGTCACGATGTCAATACACGAGAGAGACTCGTTACCGGTTAAAATGGTCACCCTCTTGACGTTGTTCTGACGAGAAACCGCCTGGAAGGCAAAGTCTCGCCAGCTGGGCTCATTCCTTGCCACCTCATAGTTAGTCCAGAAGAGCTCAAGCCCCTCCGGCTGAACAAAGCTGACATCGAACTCAAGGGCCCCATAGGGATGTATCAAGGCGTAGATGTCGGTCACCTTGAAGCCCATCTTTAGCAGTTGCTCAACTACTTCTGATCTTGAAGGACATGTATCACTGGACCACATTCCTACAGAGACCACCCTGCCCAGATGTCTGGAGAGACCACGCGATCTCCCTGTTCCTTTCCTCTCGGAAGGCTGAGAGGCCATGCCTCTCTATCCAGAAGGATAGATTAACCTCCCTACCCTCTACATTGATTTTTCTCTCCCCTCTCTTTAGAGCCTCCAGAAGACACCACTGCAAAACGCGGTCCCCAGAGCCAGAGGACAAGGAGGGCCCCCTATTCCCCCCGGCCGCGACATTAGCATAGCGGTGCACAGGGGCTGCCGCAGCCGGGGGGGCAACCGGATCAGGCCCACCACCTTCCCCACTAACCACTGACCCTCCACACTTACAAATGACCCTCCACCCTCCCCACTTACCAATTACCCTCCACCACCCACCTCCATATCGCCCATCACCAGAGCACCCTCAATTATAACTGATGCCTCCTGTACTGTTCTTCACTGCCTTAGTACACATATATGTGGTGCCAGCACCACCTAGGGGTGAATAGATGTAATGGCATTAAAACAGCCTGCTATGAGGAATTACAGCTTGATACATAAATACATTTGATGTACATATGCCTAAGGTTATACAGGGTCCACTACCATCACTGAGTGGGACACTGCAGTAGTGGTTCTGGATACAATAATTATTTACAGTGGCAATCCTTGCATCAAAGCTCAATAGGGCCAGGGCAGGGGAGATACACCCTTCCTTCCCTCAGGAAACACCCTGATGTCGGGGGGGGGTTCTATCTGATGGTTGTTGGGGTGCCCTTGGTGTTATGAGTGTTGTATGGGTGCAAGCAGGTTGTAGAAAATAAACAAGTCTCCCTTTACTAACGTGCACAATAGAAGTTGTAGTACACTCAACGATATTAAGGCACAGTTCTAAGGCAAGTCACAGTGCATTCTCTTCCTAACAGAAGTATATAGGCAAACTGCAACAATGATAATAATAGGAGTAGCAGTCCCTGAGCTCCGTCCAAGCAGTGCAACCTTATCAAGATGATCACAGGCATGCAAAACTCTCAAAAATAAGTATTGCAGTTCCCACAGTGGGGTGCAAATCCAATCCTACAGACAGTTTGCCAATCCATTATATGTGTGAAAGGCGACGTTAACTTTTAATCCTTCCACAAGCAGCAAAGTCTATAGTCATAACACGCAAATACCTTGCTAAGGCTAATTTCACACTCACACTTAACTGTCTGGTAGAGGAACAGCCAGTCAGAGTACATCATATCCAGCATAACCCGATACTACCTTTCCCTACCAAATCCCTTTGACTATAATGTGACCCAGCTGGGATCCGGCCTGTTTACGGCATTAGTGCTGGAAATTCTGCCAGACAAAAAACGCTGCTTTCAGCTGTATTTTTCCTACTGAATCATGGCACTAATGCTAGGAACAGGCTGGATCACCACCGGATCCCATGGTAGTCAGTGGGGCCTGGCGGTGCTCCGGCAGTTTCCGGCAATTCCAGATGCGATGAAATCCAGCTGGCTGTTCATCTATCAGAACAGCCTGCCGAAACAGTTTAGTGCTAGTGTGATCCTAGATTGTCTTTGGATATCTGTTCCTTCTTCCTTCTCCTTCAGGGATTCTTCCCTTCACAGGAATGATGTCTTTACTGGAGAAATACTCTTTCCTTGCCTCCAGCTTCACACAGGTTAATAGCCGTCTGCTTCTCTCCCAAGACAAGCCCAAAATAAACTAACATCTGCCCTGAACAGAAGGGAGAGCTAAAATCAAGTGGCTGATGCAATACTAACTGGAAAGCTCCTCCCTCAGAGGGGAAAGCTAGTTACTACTACTGAGTCAGGGAGTATTTAACTAAACAGTGCCACATATAGTCAGCTTTTAGGAATACATACAAAGTCTTATGTAATCATTCATCCATCCATTCCCCCTATACATTGTTATGCAAGCAGATGTGGACCCACTCAGATGTGGACCCACTGTGCCACTGACTGGCTGCACTCTGGAGGAGTGTAACTAAGCAACTACCTGGTTTTCACTAGAACCTCTGATGGTGAGGATAGGCTTGAGCCATTATGGTAGTTGCCAGGTACCACTCCAGAGCAGTCCCCGAGTCAGTGGGGGTCAGAGGGGTCAGAGTACCTGGTGCAAGCACCGAGGGGATGTGCGTGGCCAGGAGGCTCTGGATCAGGACAGGCAGTGATCAAGCAAGGTCAGTAAGCGAAATCCAAGGTCAGAAGCAGGCGGCAAACAAAAAAGTTCATAAACGAAATCCAAGGTCAGAGGCAGGTGGCAAATAGGCAAAGTCCATAAACGAAATCCGAGGTCAGAGGCAGGCGGTAAACAGGCAAAGTCCAGGAGTTCAATAAGCAAAGTCCGGTACACAGCAAAGCAGACAAGAGAGACACTTTAGCATTTGGCGATAGACAAGCTAAAACCATGTGGTTGTTTAGGCATCTTCCTGTAGTAGGGAGCGCCTTTAAATATCTGCTGCAATCCAGTCATAGGCTTTTGAGACAGAGGGCGTGTATGTGTTGCCTCATAGGTGAAGAGAAACACACCCACGTAAGCTCAAACACCAGTGCAAGTCTCCAGCAGGAAGAAAACTCTGGCATGGAACATACAGTAGATAGCATAGTTAAACTATCTGCTGCCCACGCTTGTCAGCATGGCACATGGCGGCAGGGAAAAAGGGAGCCCGACACGCTTGCCCGTGGTTGGGGCAGCAGCGCCGGCATGGATCGCTGGGCTAACATACATCATTTTAGTAATGGACAAAATTATCACCTTTCAGGGCCTTTGTTCTGGGGTATTATATGATATTACATGGTTGCAATTCAGATGGACAGGAGTTGTCTTCATGAGAAAAAAATTGATAAAAGCAATTCAAACTTTCAGCTATAAATATGTTTACTACCAGTGTAATAAATAGGTCTACTATAGTGTTGATCAAGCACCAAAGTGCTTGGGTACCTGGGTGCTCGAGTAGAACACTTTGGGATGCTCGGGTGCTCTAAAGATATTGTCAGAGTAGTACGCCACTTTTACAGACTGACAATAATACGCAGAAAACCAAAGATAAAATCGATTTTAGAGGAAAAATTGTTAGGAAACATTCTTTCCTGTATATTTACTTGTATATAAAATGCAAGTGCTGCCAAAAATTGCAAGGAAGAGGCACTCCGATACAACCTGTATATCACATAAAGGAGGACTTCATTCACATTGTGGTACAATTGTTGCTGTTATTGTTGGTAGTGGGACTCCTACACTCATAAAGCCTATGCACTAAGTGAAAGGGCTGCCAAAAATTACAAGAAACTGCTGCTGCTGATCATCTAAAAATTAGGGGTGAGGGTCTGCTGCTGATCTGACCAACTAAAACATTAGGAGTGAGGGTCTGCTGCTGATCTGACAATCTGAAAATTAGGGGTGAGGGTCTGCTGCTGAGATGACCACATAAAAAGTTAGGGGTTAGAGTCTGCTAATGATCTGACCTTCTAAAACATTAGGGGTGAGGGTCTGATGCTGACCTGACCATCTAAAACATTAGGGGCAAGGGCCTGCTGCTGATCTGACCATCTAATAAATTAGGGTTGAGGGTCTGCTGCTGAGCTGACCCTCTAAAACATTTGGGGCGAGGGCCTGCTGCTTATCTGACCATCTAAAGCATTATGGGCGAGGGCCTGCTAGTGACCCTCTAAAACCTTAGGGGTGAGGGTCTGCTGATGAGCTGACCCTCTAAAACATTAGAAGCGAGGGCCTGCTGCTTAGCTGACCCTCTAAAACATTAGGAGTGAGGGCAGCCTAATAAGCATGTTGATATGATGGAGGAGGAGGACGAGAAAATGAAGATTGAACCATATACCCTTTTTTGTGGTGGAAGGGGTGCATGGGAATACAGTATATTCAATACACCATAAAAGCCACATTTAAAGTGCCTTTATGTTCAGCCGCTTTCCTCAGGTGGAGTAGAGAAGTCAGGGGCAATCCAGGCCTTGTTCAGTTTGATAAGAGTCAACCTGTCAGAATTTTCAGATAACAGGCACATGCGCTTATCAGTTATTATGCCCCCAGCAGCACTAAATACCAGCTCTGACAAAACGCTGGCAGCAGCACAGGGCAACACCTCCAAGGTGTAGAGCGCAAGTTTATGCTTCGTGTCCAGCTTGGACACCCAATAGTTGTAAGGCACAGAGGGATCGTGAGGACGCTGAAACGATCTGCTATGTACTCCACCATCTTTCAAAACTTTTCTCTCTTTGTGACACTAGGCTGCACATCAGGGTAAGGGCGCTGGCGGGGCGTCATGAAACTGTCCCAAGCCTTGGAGACTGTTGCCCTGCCTCTGTTGGAACTGCTGTGTGTTTTCCTCATCTCCCCTCCTCAGTTTCCCAAGGAACTACTTACTCTGCTGCCAGCGTTGTCAGCTGGAAATTTTTGGAGCAATTCTTCCACAAAGACCTTCTGGTATTGCACCATTTTGCTAGTCCTCTCAGGAATGAGAGATGAGAAGTTCTCTTTGTAGCAGGGTTAAAAAAACGGTGAAGAGCCAGTAATCAGTGTTGGTCAAAATGAGTATAACGCGAGGGTCATGGGAAAGGCAGCATAACATAAAGTCAGCCATGTGTGTCAGAGTCCCAACAGACAAGAATTCGCTGATTAGTCTCAATCTCCTCATCCTCTTCCTCCTCTTTGGCCCATCCTCACTGAACAGATGGAATTAACCTGCTATGGGTACTACCTTCTGTAGCGGAGGCAAACTTCTCCAGCTCCTCCTCCTCCTCATCATCATCATCCAATTTCCGCTGAGAAGACGAGGGTGGTCTGGCTATCGCCCTGTGTACTGTCTTCCCCCATTTCTACCTCTTCCACATGCAAAGCACCCGCCTACATTGTGAACAGCAAGCTTTTCAGTAGACACAGAAGTGGGATGGTTATGCTGATAACATTCATGCCCACTCGTTGCTTGTGAAGAGCGGGAGCTGACTGGAAAGGCGATGACCATGTTGCAGCTGGTATTCCACTACTGCCCACTGCTGCTCACAAAGCCTGGCCAACATGTGGAACATGGAATGCCAGCGCGTGCTCAAGTCGCACAACAGTCGGTGAGCTGGAAATTGCAAGTGCTGCTGCAGCATTGCCAGACCGACGGCAGCTGTAGATGACTTTCGGAAATGGGCACACACACGGCGCACCTTCACCAGTAGTTCGGGCAAATTGGGGTAGGTTTTAGAAACTGCTGAACCACTAAGTTGAACACGTGGGCTGGGCATGGTATGTGTGTGAGCTTGCCGAGCTTCAAAGCCGCCACCAAGTTACGGCCATTATCATACACAACCATGCCTGGTTGTAGGTTGAGTGGCAAGAGCCACAGCTCAGTCTGGTCCCTTATACCCTGCCACAGCTCTGTGGCGGTGTGCTACTTGTCACCTAAGCAAATCAGTTTCAGCTTGGCCTGTTGCCGTTTCCCCATTGCAGTGCTACACTGCTTCCAGCTACTGACTGATGGCTGACTGGTGCTGCAAAAGATAAGAATTCAGAGTGATGTTACGGGACACATGCTGGTGTAAGGCGGGGACAGCATACTGGGAAAAATAGTGGCAGCTGGGGACTGAGTAACAAGGGACCACCGCCGCCGCCATCAGGCTGCGGAAAGCCTCAGTGTCAAGCCTAAATGGTAACATTTCCAGGGCCAACAATTTGTAAAGGTGCGCATTTAGTGCTATGGCCTGTGGGTGGGTGGCTGGGTATTTGTGCTTTCGTTCAAAGGCCTGGGGTATGGACATCTGTACGCTGCGCTGGGACACAGAAGTGGATGTGCTAGCTGATGGTGCTTGCGAAGGTCCAGGTGCATGGCGGGAGGCAACTGGGCCTGTGTCTTGGACAGGGGATTGGCCAGCACGTAACACAGAGGGAGAGGAGGCAATGGTGTGACCCGCAGACACTGGTTGTCGACCCAAGCATTCGGCCCACCTATTATTGTGCTTTGATGCCATGTGGTGAATCATGCTGGTGGTGGTGAGGTTGCTAGTTTTCACGCCCCTGCTCATTTTGGTACAGCACAGGTTGCAAATGACAATTCTTTTATCGTCTGCACTTTCCTCAAAAAGCGCCAGACTGCGGAACACCTACCCCTTGGTAAGGGAGATTGCCGCAAGGGGGTGCAGGAGATGTAGCGCAGGTATTGTTGCTGCTGCTGTTACCAGCGGCTAACGTTATACAGGAGATTTAGCGCAGGTAATGTCGCTGCTGTCACCAGCAGCCAAACAATTGCACGTAATTTAGCGCACGTTGCACTAATATATTTTGCAGCCAGATAAAACAATAGACCTTTTAACACTCAAATCTCCCTAAAAACACAATTCCTCTCCCTACTCTATCTGTCCCTTCTGCTGCAGCTCGCCCTGACTAACTTTGAGCCAAACCAAGTGTCTTCGGGTGCTATATATCACCCGATGACGCGTTTCGGCCAGCCAATTACTGTAATGCCAGTAACCAACATGGCTACGGGATTACAGTGAGTGGCACTACTTTCCCACATGTTTATTGGTTGCATAGCAGCCAACAAAAGTGCGGGAAGGTGACTTGAGCATCGCGTTCAACACTAGTCTACTACTAAGGCTATATGAAGAAAAAGTTTTAAATATTGCTAAACCATAGAAGGTTTCATTTTCTTCCTTATTGTCTTCAATACCTTTCCAATTTCGTCTTGAAATAAAGGTGAGGAATGGTTGCACTGACTCTGATAAAAAAAAAAAGAGTTAATGTCAAACAATGATCACATTGCTTCTTGTACCAATTCAAGTTTAGCAGCTTTAACAACAGGTTTAGATGTCTGATCCTTGATGAGCAGAGAGACTTTTGTGATTTTCTGTATCCTCAAGATGCAGTTCTATACAGAAAATGCATCTGAACAAACCCTGTGTTTATGACCACAATGGCTATTGACAGGGCCGGCCTTAGGTGTTCAGGCGCCCTGTGCGAGCTAACCTTGTGGCGCCCCCGCCCCCCCTCCTCAAAAAAATAAATAAAAAATATTGTGTGGCACAGTGTAGCGGTATACTGTACATTGTGGGGCACAGTGTAGCGCTATACTGTATATTGTGGGGCACAGTGTAGGCTTTATGTGTATAACAAACATATTTCACATGAAAACTTACAGTTACTTGGCTCGGCCCTTGGGGATCTCGGACGCCACTTCCACACTTTGGCCGGGGGCTCGGCGGAGCTGATGTTGTGTTTTATCCTAATGAGAAAGATTTCATAATAAGTATTTGGAGAAGGGGCAGAGGGATAGCAGAGCAGGGAGAGGATGGTGCTGCTACTAGGGGGTCATACCATGGGGGAGTAATAAAGCCCACCATAATGCCCCCCCCAGTAGTAATAATTCTCCTTATACCCCCTTGTAATGCCCCCATTTGAGCTAATGTCCTCATAGTGCCCCCATAATGTGCCAGTATAAAATGCCCCTATATAGTGCCCCTAGTAAATGACCTCATAGTGCTCCACACCCTCCTTCCTCCTAGTGCCCCCCATAATGTACCAGTATAAAATGCTCCAGTAGATGCCCTCAGTGTCCCCCATAATTTGCAAGTATAAAATACCCCTTCTTAGTGCCCCCCGTAGATGACCCCATAGTACTCCTCTCCCCCCTTCCCCATAGTACCCACCATAATGTGTCCCAGTATAAAATTGTACTGTACAGAGAGCCCATATAAAATACCCCTTCTTTGTGGCCTCAGTAGGTGCCCCTATAGTGCCCCCAATCATGTGCCAGTATTAACAGCCCCCCCTGTGCCAGTAATAATAGCCCCCTATGCCATTAATAGCAGCCCCCCTGTGCCAGTAATAGCAGCCCCCAGTAATAACAGCCCCCCTGTGCCAGTAATAACAGCCCCCAGTAATAACAGCCCCTCTGTGCCAGTAATAACAGCCCCCAGTAATATGAGCCCCTCTGTGCCAGTAATAACAGCCCCCAGTAATAGGAGCCCCTCTGTGTCAGTAATAACAGCCCCCAGTAATAACAGCCCCTCTGTGCCAGTAATAACAGCCCCCAGTAATAAGAGCCCATCTGTGCCAGTAATAACAGCCCCCAGTAATAAGAGCCCCTCTGTGTCAGTAATAACAGCCCCCAGTAACAAGAGCCCCTCTGTGCCAGTAATAACAGCCCCCCCTTTGCCAGTAATAACAGCCCCCCCTTTGCCAGTAATAACAGCCCCCGCCAGTAATAACAGCCAGGGGGGGGCCCTTTGCCAGTAAAAGTATTGTACATAATAAAAAAAAATAAAAAAAACACATACTTACCTCCATGTCAGTGAAGTGACGCAGGCCTCTTCTGGCCTGTGTCCCACGCTGTATGGCTCAGGCGGCGCGATGACATTATCACGCCACCTGCGCCGGCCTCTGATAGGCTGCCGGCCTAGTGCCTGCAGCCTATCAGAGGAAGGGAAAGGGACACGCCTCTCCCTCCCCTACCGCAGCACAGGCATCTGTATCGCTGTCCTGAGGACGGCGATACAGATGACTGGAGATGAGCGCTTCCACAATGGAAGCGCTCATCTCCCTGTGCCCAGCCGCCACCGCCAGCTCGCTCGCCTGCCGCATATTACACTGCGAGCTGTCGGCCGCCCGGCGCCCCTGTTGCTATGGCGCCCTGTGCGGCCGCACAGCCCGCCCACCCCAAAGGCCGGCCCTGGCTATTGACTTTGTAGCATATTGAGGCACTATAAAGCTGCCATAAAGTTTGGCTTTTAGGAGACTGTAGAAGGCAAGGATATTATTGGATACTTTTGTAACCAGTGTATAAAAACATATTCCTTTTCAGGGCTCGTTTTCAGGTCTATTGTAAACCTATTCAGTTAGTGACCACAGTAATGTTTAGACATCTTACTTCCTGCTTGTTAGCATATGTTACAGAACTAGTTCTCCCTTTCTGACTACATTACAACAAATAATTGAAGGCTAATGTAGAATGCATCCTGAATTCTCACTTTTTGGGTGTTGAGCCAGTATTACACATTAGATTGTGTCCTCACTTCCCTGCTTTTACAGTGCAGTCTGGAGCCCATGGTCAATGTGCAACAAACTCCCCTACATTTACAACTTCTTTCTTACCTTTTTTTAGTGTTGAGCAAATCGAAGCATCCAAAGTGGAATTCGAAGTTTAGGAAAAATTTGATTTTTTTTACTAAAATGGTGGCTACACATGTTACAAACTGAAAGTAAGAAGCCCGGGAATGTGAGATCACCAATAATGTGGTGCAGACAGCCAATCAGGAGCTAGGCAGCCCCTTTAAAAGCCTTATCTGGCGCAGTCTCTGCCATTTTACTGTGAACTGAGCATAGGGAGAGACGAGACAAGCACTAGGGACAGTACTGCTAATAGCTTTTAATTGTGCAATATTGGGTAGGGATAGTGCAGGTACAGTGTAGGAAGATCATAGGGAGAGTTTTTACACTTTGTAGAGAGAGTATAGGGAGAGTATAGGGAGACTACAGAGACAGTGCAGGGACTTAATCTGAAGCTTAAGGGATCCATAGGATAATTGAAAAGTGTCCCCCTTGTTTAATAGATAAGCAATTCTATTATGCCTTGATTCTCAAATTGCAGTGAATACACTGCCTAGTTCTACTGTTATTGGGGTGTCCACTTTGTTTAATAGATAAGCAATTCTATTAGGCCTTGATTCACAAATTGGTGTGAATAAGCTTTCTTACTTTACTTTTACTAGGGTGTTCACCTTGTTTGATAGATAAACAATTCTATTATGCCTTGATTCTCAAATTGGGATGAATAACCTGTCTTTTTCTGCTGTTAGTGGGGTGTCCACCTTGTTTAATAGATAAGCAATTCTATTACGCCCTAATTCTCAAATTGGGGTGAATAAACTGTCTAGTTCTACTGTTATTGGGGTGTCCACCTTGTTTAACCCCTTAGTGACCAGCCTGTTTTGGGCCTTACAGACAAAGTTTTTTGTTTTTTTCATCGTCACGTTCCAATAGCTCTAACTTTTTAATTTTTTCGTCTATATAGCTTTATGACGGCTTGTTTTTTGCGGGACAAGTGGTAGTTTTTAATGGCACCATTTTGGGGTATGCATAACTTTCTGATTAACTTTTATTAACTCTTTCTTGGAGGAAGATAGGAAAAACAGCAGTACTGCCACTGCGTTTTTACGTTATAAATTTTATAACGTTCATTTTTCGGTATAAATAACATAATATCTTTATTCTCTGGGTCAGTACCATTACAGTGATACCAAATACATATAGTTTTTTTGTTACATTTTACAACTTTTTTGCAATAAAACCCTTTTTTTAAGAAAATAAAGGTTTTGCATTGACGCTTCCTAAGACCCATTACTTTTTTATTTTTCTTTCTATGGATTTGTATGAGGGCTTGATTTTGCAGGACGACTTGTATTTTTCATTGGAATATTTTTGGAGTAATTGGCGCTTTTTAAACGCTTGTTATTATGTTTTTTCGGTGGCAACTAAAGATAAGCAATGAGCAATTCTGTGTTTTTTTATGGCGTTCACTGTAGGGGATAATTTATGTGATATTTATGCAGTCTGGTTCGTTATAGACGCAGCAATACCAAACATATGGGGGAGATCTATTTTGCAATTTTTTTTTATTGAAAAGCGTATTTGGGCAGACTAGGTGGGCCAAATGGTTCTTATCTGCCGACACATTCTATGTTTCAAAGAAAAGCACAATTTTTATGGGATTTTTTTAAAATAAATGTGTGTTGTTTACTTTTTTTTTTACCACAAGGGGACTATAACAGACAGCTTTTTGATTGATGTTGAAATGCAATGCACTATCCCTATAGTGCATTGCATTTTAATGTCAGTGCTATTCTGACATTGACCAGCAGGCTGCGCTGGAGAGGCGCAACCTGCTGGAAATTACTCAATGCTGGTCTGAGGTATTCATGAGAACTCAGCCAGCCTTCACACACATCAGCACCCCACGATCGCATTTGCGGGGTGCAGATGGGAGGTAGAGGGAGTCCACTCTCTCTGTCAGCACTTTACATGCGGCGGGTACCATTGCCCGTGGCATGTAAATTGTTAAACAGCCCGGATTGGCACTCCTGCTGATATGCGCTGTTATAGCAGGGCCACGACTCTCATGTGAGAGCTGGGTCCCTGCACCCTCCTGCACGGGGGACCCGTGCAGCACTTAGACTACACCGCTGTAAAAAAGTGGCGGCCCATCCTAAAGACCCTTAGTGACCACCGTAAAAAGGAGCATGGGTGATCACTAAGGGGTTAATAAATAGGCAATTCAATTACACTTTGATTCTCAAATTGGGATGAATAAGCTTTCTAGTTCTATTGTTATTGGGGTGTCCACTTTGTTTAATAGATAAGCAATTCTATTATGTCTTGATTTTCAAATTGGGGTGAATAAGCTGTCTAATTTTATTGTTATTGGGGTGTCTACCTTGTTTAATAGAAAAGCAATTCTATTACGCCTTAATTCTCAAATTGGGGTAAATAAGCTGTCTAACTTTACTATTATTGCGGTGTCTACCTTGTTTAAAAGATAACCAATTCTATTATGCCTTGATTCTCAAATTGTGGTGAATAACCTTACTTGTTCTACTGTTAGGGGGTGTCCATCTTGTTTATTACATAAGCAATTCTATGATGCCTTGATTCTCAAGTTGGGGTGAATAACCTGTTTTCTTCTACTGTTAGTGGGGTGTCCACATTGACATTGAATAACTTATTCTACGTATACAGCTAGTGTTACAGCACAGTATGTCCAACAGACAGTTTCCAGGGCCCTCCGAATGAATGGGCAGTAGCAAAAATGTTGCTAGAAGTGGCAGAAGTAGCAGCAGAAGAAGGGGGTGGTAGCGACAGCCGCAGCAACAGGCTAGAGCTGCCAATGTCATCCACAAGTCATGTTTTGATGACCAATCCCACTGTCCTGGAATGGTTGACTTGGTCTTCAACATCATCTCAACTGACATCAGGCACCCACAGCCAGGAGTCGGTGGGTTTCTCTGACACTACACTTAGTTGGCATGGCCAGGGAACAAGCTTTATGACTTCACCTGTTCGGAACCTGCCTCTTTCCTTTGCTGCTCATTTTGCCAGGCAAGTAATGTATGCCGCCGACTCTGCTCTGCTTTACAACGAGGAAGAGATTATTGAGGACAGTTAGCAGCTACTGGTCAGCCCAGATTTGGAGGAGAGGTCTGCTAATTTCTCCTGTAGGGGTGCAAGTAGCGACGATGACAATCGCGTGGGAGCAGGTGTTGTGAGCGGTCAGGAATGCGGCCTTGAGACTGGTGAGGGTGGCATATGTGACGATCAGACAGTGGTGGATGATGATGTATCCGATCATACGTGGGAGCAGGGTGAAGAAGGGACTTCATCATCATCATCATCAGAGGGTGAAGGTGGCAGCTTGCCCATGAAATAGGGGCAGGGTAGCAGCATGTGCCTGAACCAGCAGGGTGCAATCATGGCAGTGAGCCGGCAGGAGTGGCAGCAGTGTGAGAGCTGGAGTCAAACGTACCCGGGATAGACCATCTGCTACTCTGGAGCCTACCTGTACAGAAACAACTAGCAGTGCCCAGCTTCATAGAGGCAGCGGCAGGCACGAAGTGGTGGGCGTAAAATGCTATACTCGCCAGTTTGGGAATTTTTCATCAAGTTGCTTGCGGACGTCAACGAGGTTGTATGTAGGATCTATGGGCAAAATGTGAAGCACGTCCAGGGTACCAATGTTGGCACCATAGCCCTTTGTCAACTCATGGATCATCATCATAAATTTGCCTGGGAAAATCATGGAGCTAAGGTAGAGGTACAGCTTGATGCATCTCCCAGTGGCCCGCACTCCTTCCCCAGCACTCAAGGCTCCACCACTTCAGCAGAAGGTAGCTGTGTTTCCTTCCCATCGTCTACTGGTCCTGATGCTTCTCCTCCTACTCCTCATGAAGTGTTTCGCCAGCAATCTATCACCAAGGTGATTGACAAGAAGCAACATATGCATGCACTCATCCAATGGCGCAGAAGCTGAACGTGCTCCTGGCCAAGTTGCTGGTAGTACAGTTCCTTCCTTTCCAGGTCGTTGACTGCACATTTCAGAGAACTTATAGCTTGTGTCGAGCCAATGTGGAGAGTCTCAAACCGTCAATACTTCTTTAAAAAAGGTGTCTTACCCTGCATATGTATTGTGAGAAGGCAAAAGGTGCCATAGTAGACGATAGATACGTGTCACTGAGGTGCCTGGCCTCGGTGAACTGAACCAGTAACGTTTTGTCAGTGACACTTGTTAGTAGTAGTTTAGCTGCTGGCTGCAGCTGATCTGGGTCGGGTTTTATTGGAGTTGTCAAAGAACAGGGTGGGATGACTATTCCCACATATCCAGACCAGGTTTTGGCTGGCCTATATAAGCTAGGAAGTTCAGGAGAGCTGGGGGTGTTGTTCCTAGTCTGGAAGTGTGATAGACTGGGAGTACAGCTGTGTGGAGTGTTTCAGCGGAGAAGCCTGCTATTGCCAAGTCTTTTCCTCCTCAAGCTGGTGGTGGAAACCAATAACTACAGAGGACAATGAGTCAGACCACTTCACATGGACTCTGTTTTTTTGTGTGTTTACATTGCTGAATTAGACGAGTATTTGTTGAATCTGTTTTGGACAAAATAAAAAGACTATTGTTTGAACTATATCTGAAGTCACCATTTGAGCTGATCACCACAGAATGTACAGCAGAAGGTGGGCCAGTCCTTGAGCCTGTGTCAGACTAAGTATTAAAGTGTCTGGTACAATTAATGGCAGCATGTTGAGCTGCAACTATGGTCAAGGACAATATATGTCCTTTACGGCCCACTGGGTAAGGCTCTATTCACACGTCCTCAATTGTGGTCCACATCCGTTCCGCAATTGTGCGGAACGGGTGCGGACCTATTAATTCTCTATGGGGACAAAATGTGTGCTGTCCGCATCCACATTTCCGGAGTGCACCGCCGATCTTCCGGTCTGCGGCTCCGGAAAAAAAAATAGAGCATTTCCTATTCTTAGAAGAATAGGCATTTCTATGGGGGTGCCGGCCGGGTGTACTGCAGATCCGCAATGCACTACGGACGTGTGAATGGACCCTAAATTTGGTTCCTGCACAGGCACACAAGCAACTTCACTAGGTGATAGCAATGCTGCCTCCGCATTCTCATGCTGTGATTCCAACGCCAATGTCCTCCTCTGCTTCCTCAATCTTCACATTGTCCTCAGCCTGCACAGTTCAGAGCTGATCCTCCAGCATACCACCTATGCACAGCGTGGCGGTGTCACACTATTCTGCACCTGGCCAGCCTGGGTGAACTGAGTCACACTGGGGAGGGAATGCTCCATGTCCTTCATCAAAAACTCGAATGCTGGCTGTCTCCTCAACGGAAGATCGAAACCATGGTCATCTATAATGGGAAGAATATTCTGTCTGCACTGTATCAAGGAGGGGGGACCTATGCAGAGTATTGAGGGGAAATGGAGACAGGGAGGGCTGACCCTTGTACAAATGACCAGATGCATGCCGAGTTGTTTGTGTAGTGAAAACCGCATTATCACCATTTTGCAGGGGGATGACTACTGGCTCTCCATAATGTTAGACCCTTGCTACCGTGCAAAAATGGGGGCCTTTTTTTACACCTGCTGAGAGGGAAACTGTGAGCTGAGCTTATGGAGAGAAGTGACAAGCTCTTATGTGCTAGGGATAGTATTGCAGAAAAGTTTAAAAAACAATCCTGGATATGAAGTGGGCCAAGACCAAATCATAGGGAGAGTTTTTTTAGACTGTAAGGAGAGCAAAGGGAAACAGCAGGGACACTGCACAATGAGTGTAATCGCCGCGTTCATCTTGTTCAACTGCTGCAGCATTAAAGGGTTTCTGTCACCAGATTTAACCCTATTAAGCTAGCTGACATTAGCGATGTGCTAATGTTCGCTAAACCTAACTAGCCTATTCCTACTTTTATCTATGCCCCAGTTACGCCAGAAATCTAACTTTTATAATATGCAATATGCTAATTAGCCTCTAGGAGCGTGGGGGATCATTGGTTCTGCTCCTAGAGGCTCCGTTCTCCCACCTTTGTCGCCTCCCTCCAAGTCTTGATTGACAGGGCCAGGCAGCGCTCGCATCTGTCTGCCAGCCCTGTGCTCTGGTAAAATCTTGCGCCGTTCAGCATTTGGCGCAGGTGCGGCGAGGGAAAGACGTTCGCAGGCTGCCAGCTTCCTCACCGCGCCTGCACCGAATACTGAACGGCGTGTGATTTCACCAGAGCACAGGGCTGGCAGACAGATGCGAGCGCTGCCTGGCCCTGTCAATCAGGACTTGGAGGGAGGCGACAAAGGTGGGAGAACAGAGTCACTAGGAGCAGGAACAATGCAACCCCCCCTCCCCCCCGTTTCTAGAGGGAAATTTGCATATTATAAAAGTTAGATTTCTGGCGTAACGGGGCATAGATAAAAGTAGGAATAAGCTAGTTAGGTTTAGCTGACATTAGCACATTGTTAATGTCAGCTAACTTAATAGGGTTAAATCTGGTGACAGAAACCCTTTAATAGCTAATCTGTTATTTTATACATATACTTACTGTGCCTCAGTATTAAAGTGCAGTCTAATATATCACTGCATGTATCTTGTTCAACTGCTGCGACATTCGTAGTTACGGCTCATTCACATAACCATAAGAATGGGTCCACATCTGTTGCATTTTTTTTTTTTTCAAAAAATTTACAATCTATCAATTCAATATCCAAGGAAATATTATACAGCATAATTTAATTTTGTGTTAAATCTCCCTCTTGTCTTTTCCCTTCTATCCCTCCCTCCACCCCCTTTTTTCCACGGAGCTACCGTCAGGTCACCAAGTATCCTCATTTCCAATTACCCCATATCCGCAGCCAGACTGCCTTTTTTCCTGATGTTTGGGCAAGACCATTTTCGTATTCCTTAACCCTATTCATGAGTTCCATCCATTCCTGAAAATTTGGATATTTCCTGGAGCCCCAATGTTTGACTATTATTATTTTAGCCAAAGCTATACCCCGAAGCCAAAGTAGTTGCTCAGTTTTGTTATTATCTATTTCTGGGAATAAACCCAGAATGACATATTCAATACATACTTCATATTTCATAGGAGAACTATTCTGCAGTTTCCGGAATATTTTAATCCAGTAGTCTTTTATCACCGGGCATTCCCACAATAGATGTTTGTAGTCTCCTCTATCTTTGTTGCATTGAAGACAATTCTGTTCTTTATCTTTGTAAATAGAGTGCAATAGTACTGGTGGGTGATAGAGACGGTGTATAATTTTCAAGAGAATCCATGTATAGGCAAAGGAGACCGCAGATCTATTGATGTTTCTATAAACAGTATTCCACTGCAAATCTCTCGCCCATTTATCCTCACCTCTAAATGTGATTGATTTTGTGTATTCGTATTTTAACTTTGCGTAAATATGTGATATAGCGGAAGTGTTTAACGTCATATCGTGGCAGAAGTCTAAAAAGGTGTCCTGTGCAATATTTCAATAATTCTTATTTTCCATATAGTGTATAGCGTGTCGTAACTGTTCATATCGGAATTTATCAAGAAATCCTAAAGTAGTATCTGGAAGGATTTTGGTTAGAGACTTAACCTGTCCTTTATAAAAAAAAACTGTGCGATTAAGTGTATCCCCTGTTTTTCCCAATACTCAACATCCATTAACTGCATAACTTGTGGTAAGTGTGCGTTCCCCCACAAGGGGGTGTAGTGAACCGCTTGGGATACTCCGACCATAAGCCTAACCTGTTTCCAAATGTG
Organism: Bufo gargarizans; assembly: GCF_014858855.1. NCBI lineage: Eukaryota > Metazoa > Chordata > Amphibia > Anura > Bufonidae > Bufo > Bufo gargarizans. The sequence goes on along the minus strand of NC_058082.1, from coordinate 253,688,236 downwards.
TCCTAGCATTCTACTAAACTGATTCGTTATTATTTTATTCTCAAGAATACCAGTTTCCAGAATGTGAAAAAGATCCTCCCAAGGTCTGCAGTACTCCCCAAACATAAACCGTATACGGTTATTCTTTCGATTTCTCACACACCATCTCAATTGTGCAGCTACATAATATACTTTTAGAAAAGGGACGGAAATTCCACCCTCATCTTTATACAGGTATTGTATTTTGATTCTAACTCGTTTGTGCCCCCATATTAGTTCATTGAAAAGGGTCTTCAATCGTTATTGGGCTGGCATTTAGTACATATAGTAACATTGGTAATAATGTCATTTTTATAAGGGCTATATACGATTGATTTGTGACAGAGGAAGTTTTAACCATGTTCTAATTTTTTCCTTTACTTTGTCTATTATTGGGAGAATATTCAATTTCGTGTAATGTTCCAGTTTAGTCCCTATGTGGATATCCAGGTATAATAAAGAGTCTGGTGGGACCAATGTACTGACTGAATACCCATTGAATCTACTTGTAAAAAAAAAAAAAAATTTTTAGGTGGCACTCTGTATAGGAAAAGGGCAATGTGCTGAACTTTCATATACAGTTGAAAAAAGTATGCTGACATTTTACATCCTAACTGAGATCAAAGACTCTTTTGGCCCTTGATGGGTGAATGGAGCACTACGGATTGGTTATATGTACAGTATACACTGGCATACACATCAATCATTGGGCTCAGATGGGTAGAGCCTAACAATCAATGGTTCTGGTTACATAAGCATGATCTACCAACAATCATCCCGGTTATGGCCATTTGTCAGACACACCATTATTGAGGGGACAGGCTACCTTTTTTTTCCTCCCTATAAAACCATCCTCCAAACAAAGAGAGAAAAAGATATCTCATCTTACGTCTTGCCAAACATAAGTATAATTACAGGGGTGGGCGAGAACTGTTCTAATTCATTTCCTACAACAGTTCTGAACATACCAGTTTTCTCAGAGAGACTATTTCCACAATTGAAAGGAAATAAATCAATCTTATACTGTGCATCATCAGGCTTTTAGGACCATGTACTACAAACAATTATTGGCTATAGCAGAAATGTACTAAAATTGTCTTTGAATAATAGTAGGAATTGGAATTCAATAGAAAGAAAGCTTAAAGTTTAAAAAAAAAAAAAGTTGAAAAGCTTTTAGATGGGATAAGTTAAAATAAGTATTGATTTATCAGGTGTTATATGACATTAGTGGTACAAGAGAGATTGCCAGTTTTAATGGCTACCAGCTTTTCTACTGCCTGTCTCCATCCAGCTAATTTGGATGTGTTGTGAATTGCCTTTTCTATCTACTTCGCTTTGATGTGGTTAGATTGCTTTTTCCATCTGTTTCTTTCACATTTATTTCAGCTTCAAGTTCTTCTACCTGCATTGTAACAGCCTGAAAATACCTCCTATTTTTTTCCTGAAATGCTTATCAAGACCTTGAACTGCAGTGTGTTTTCCAGCTACATTACTAAGATGGTGAACAAGTAGGCTCATGTGCATCTCATGATTTGCATCACTTTCTGGCAAAAATATATGTATTTTTGTACTCTTCAAGTCATTTTACAAAGACTTGGATCATATTTTTTTCCAGCACACTCAAGGGAGAAATGGAGCTTACAATAATACTAAAGCGCTGAATAGAGAAGAGAGCTTGAGATACTGTATATGAAAGACTGGAATAGTAACAATGATTAGAGATAATGCTCATCTACATTGAAACTTAGCCGAATGGAATCTACTCTGTTATGATGTACATGAAACAATTTGTTGAGATTAAATAATGCTGCACAATCTGCATCAGCTAAGCACTTGGCTAACCATTTTAGTTTGACACAATGATGAACAAAGGAATATATTATTGTTGCACAAGGCAATGTGAGCCTTGATAATGGTCCTCATCATTGCAAGAATCCTTAAAAAAAATGCTTCAGATTGTGACACCAGTGAATTTATTTTGACTTTGTCAAGTGAGTGAAGATTTCGAAATATATTTATGAAGCTTCAGTAAAACCCATCCAGATGTTCTTCAGAGAGTAATTGTGTTATCACAAAAGGCAGAAGCAAAACTGTCTTAACTGGGTAGCATATGGTCATGAGGAGGCCTCATGTAGTCCAGCTGTCACAAATGAAATCAATAAATAATTAATAAAGTTGTACGTTGGATACAAATACACCACTTAGGTACATTGCTCATGGGTCAGATCTGGCACTGTTTACATGAAACGCTACACAAATCTTGACAGTTTTTTATATGTTCCTGATCTGTACATTGTTAACACTGTAAGGGCCAATAAGGGAGATTTATCAAGATTAGCATTTCCTAAGCCTCCTGATCTCCTGTGCTCTGGAGTGAGATGCACTTAAATTATTAAGAGGTAGGCATTTCTGCAGTAGAAACTCAAAACTACATCAGCTAGAAGGTGGCATAGACTTGAGCTGTAATTGAGCTGCCAAAAATGTGGGAAAATATGGCAGGCTCCACCCCCTCCCAATAAACCCTACTTCTTTTTTTGCCAAAGTGTTGAGAAGCACACAAAGTTTCAAATAATGGTACAAATATGATGCTTGTCTTAAAGGGGTTATCCCATGACTAATGTAAAAAATTAAAATCAGACGGCATATAGAACATGATAATACCTTTCTAACAAAACTAGAACCAGACCTGTACCTCACATGGATCTAGAGATCTCCCCTTTCATTGCTCTGCTAGATTTATATCAAGCTGAAAGCTCAAGGGGAGTGTCCTTTCTGCTGCAGCTAAGGAGGCATGTCCATGCTATCCCTATCACAGCTCAGGAGGCAGGTGAAGGAGGAAACTGAGCATGTGCGGCCTTCTCAGTGAGCAGGACAAAGAAATAAGAAAAAACTAACAACAGGTGGGGCTATACAGATAGAGTTTATTAAAAAACTTAGTGGCTATGCAACATTTTTAATTACATGCAATAACAAAAGTATTCAGATCCAGGTGCTGGTTTGGAAACTGTAGAATATTTTTGTGGGACAACTCCTTTAATATGCAAATTAAGCATTGATAAATCTCCCCCATTGAACTTGTTTTCTGTGGGGCTCAGTGACTGTGTGCATTGCTTCTAGAGCCTAATGCTATGTTCACATTATACTTTGAGGCTCCATTGGCAGCTCTATCAAATTTGAGAGCACATACACTACTCACAAAAAGTTAGGGATATTTGGCTTTCGGGTGAAATTTATGGAAAACTTAAAAAGTTCACGCTACAGTGATATTATATCATGAAAGTAGGATATTTAAGTAGAAGCATGCAATGGTGATTTCCTCATCTAAAACAATTTATTGAAACAAAAGCCAACAACAGTGGTGGGTATACCCCCACAAAAAATATTGATGTCTCAATAACTTGTCATGTGGCCTTGAGCATCAATTACAGCTTGACAACGATGCCTCATACTGTTCACAAATTGACTTATTGTCTGATGAGGCATAGCATTCCACTCTTCTTGAAGGGCGGCCCTCAGGTCATTGAGGTTCTGGGGTACAGAGTTACGAACCTCTACAGCCTATCCCATAGGTTTTTAATGGGATTGAGGTCTGGAGAAAGTGCAGGTCACTCCATTTGAGGTACCCCAGTCTCAAGCAGCCATTCCCTAATAATGCAACCTCATTGAGCTGGTGCATGCCGTCCATGAAGATGAAATTAGGCCAGTGTTGTTCATGCAGAGATACAATGACTGGATTAGTGCTGTTATTCAAGTAGTATGTGCTTGTCACTGCACCATTAACAAAGTGTAGGGCAGTTATGTATTGACTAGACATACCTGACCACACTGTAACACCAGCACCACCAAAGGCTCATCTTGTGACAACAGTGGCTGATGCATAGCACTCTCCTTGATGTCTCCAACATCGATTGCGGCCATCATTTCTGCTCAGCATGAATCAACTTTCATCAGTGAACAGCACTCTTCAAGCACAGATGCTCCCTGGCCCATGCAAGACGATGACGCCTGTGGTCAGGTACCTTTGCAGGTCATCTAAAGACCCAAAGACCATGTGTTCATTGATGTAAATGGTTTTTAATGGTCTGACGTGACACTTAGGTGCCTCTCATCTCCCTTAACTATGCATGGGATTGTGTGGCATTCATCATTCAGTTCCGCAGGGCATTGTCCACTTCTTTGCCTTTCTGTGACTCTTCCAGTCTCTCTGTATCTCTGTTGCAACCTGCTGATAACACGCTGTGACACTCTAAGTTTGGTGGCCACTTCCTTCTGAGAACATCCTGCTTAAAGCCTCGCAATGGCAAAGTACTGTTGATCAATTGTTAGGCATCGTCTTGGTCTCATGATGTCAAAATGTGAACAGCATGATGAGGAGGAATGTTTGAATACCAATTATAATTGAACCAGGAAATGTATTGGGCAATTCATGGATCAAACACCTGTTGTGAATCTTGTTAGAGAACAGCAAGTTGTGCAAAAAGTACTGAAACACTTAATGGTTGGACAAAAAGTTTAAAGAAGGTAACATTCAAATTCACCTGTAAAGGTTAGAGTGCATTTTAGGTTCATCCTGAAATTTCACCCACAAGCTAAATATCCCTAACTTTTTGTGAGTAGTGTATATCACAGCATGCAATGAAGCCCATGATGGGATCCAAATGGACCCCATTATAAGTGAATGAAATCCATCCAATGAATAGAAACTACGATGCATTTAACATAGCCCTACAGTGCTTGTCTAGATGTCATCATCACCATCTATTTTGGGTCCTAAGAAACTATTTATTCTAGCCATAACTTTTTTTTCAGAACAGTATGTGTGTTTTGGTGGGAAGAGTTGTGTGACTTTTTGATCGCTTTTTACAGCAATTCTGGAAATTATTTTTATGGTGCTCATTGTGCACAACGAAAAAAAAAAATTACAGGTAGAATAAGCAACATGATGGTGGTGTATTTTGTTTTGTCATGTATACAGCTGTCACTTGACACCACTGTATATTATGCTCAAATGGGGCTTCTTGAGGGAGTGAATTTGGGCCATTTCTCGGTATGACAATTTGCCGCTGCCACTGTGGATGTGAATTAAGCCATTGTGCTTCTATATCAACTCAGTTTGGTTCTGAGAGGGTTAATCTCCCTACTCTGTGTGTCTGCACCTATTTGACTAATGCATTCATATATGTCCTGAGTTTTGTCTAACCCCTGGCTATGAAATCTCAGATTCTGTTTTCAGATTCTGTTGGTTGTTTGTACATTCTGTCTGTGTCTGGATTCTGTGAAGTCTGTTCCATGTGTTGTCTGAATATGGCCCTAATTCTTTTTATCAATGTATTCCCGAGTTCTTGTTTTTGTCTGATCTGCCTTGCCAAGTTTCTGTATGTGGATCTGCTATGTCTGAATGGTGTCCTAGAGTTCTGTTCCTGAAGTCAGTCTTGCTGAGTTTCTGCACATGTACCCATCTACTATATTTCAATGGGTTTATGATGTTTGTATGTCTGAGTTCCTGTAGTCCGATGTCCCATGAGGTAGAGTTCTGGATGCTAACCTGCAACGAAGTCCACATCCCTGTACAGTGGCTAAAGGGTGAATACTGGGGAAACACCAGACTAAAACCCTTAGGCCCCTTTCACATGGGCGAGTATTCCACGCGGATGCGATGCGTGAGTTGAACGCATTGCACCTGCACTGAATACCGACCCATTCATTTCTATGGGGCTGTTCACATGAGCGGTGATTTTCACGTAACGCAGGCCCCATAGAAATGAATGGGGTTGCGTGAAAATCGCAAGCATCCGCAAGCAAGTGTGGATTCAGTGCGATTTTCACGCACGGTTGCTAGGAGACGATCGGAATGGAGACCCGATCATTATTATTTTCCCTTATAACATGGTTATAAGGGAAAATAATAGCATTCTGAATACAGAATGCATAGTAAAATAGCGCTGGAGGGGTTAAAAAAATAAAAAATTTTAACTCCACTTAAATTTAACTCCAAATAAATTTAACATAAATTAGTCCACTTGTTCGCGCAGCCTGGCATCTCCTTCTGTCTGTCTTCTGTGCTTTGTGTAGCAACAAGGAGCTTTGGTGACGTCACAGTCATCACATGATCCATCACATGATCTTTTACCATGGTGATGGATCATGTGATGACTGACATCACCAAAGGTCCTTGTTGCTACACAAAGCTAAGATGAAGACAGAAGGAGATGCCGGCTACACGAACAAGTGGAGTAAGGTGAGTTAAATTTTTTATTTATTTTTTTAACCCCTCCAGCGCTATTTTACTATGCATTCTGTATTCAGAATGCTATTATTTTCCCTTATAACCATGTTATAAGGGAAAATAATACAATCTACAGAATAACAATCCCAAGCCCAAACTTCTGTGAAGAAGTTCAGGTTTGGGTACCAAACATGCATGATTTTTCTCACGCGAGTGCAAAACGCATGACAATATTTTGCACTCGCGCGGAAAAATCGCGGGTGTTCCCGCAACGCACCCGCACATGTTTCCGCAACGGCCGTGTGAAAGAGGCCTTAGGGATAGCCCTATACCAAACTGGTTAGTTAGTTGGTTCTGCAAGCATTGCTCCGTAACAGAGGTGGTACCTATCATGTGTAGTTATTTCATTTTTTAAATTAAAAACTGCAGTTTGTAAGGAAAATCTGGATTGTTCTGTAATGCTTTGAATTCTTTTCACTTTTATCTGTGATCATTTGATTGCTCACATAATATATGGCACTACTTATGTAGTGCTATGTATTATGCCATTCATTTTACACTGACAGATAGCCTATTCGATTCTGCTTCTGGCAGGGCTCAATAGGAATCTGTATAAGCAGAAGCCATTGTTAGGCCTCTGGCCATTGGAAGCAGATTGGGGGCAAAGGGTGCTCTCTTCTTCCCTGAGAAACCACTTAGATAAGGTGGTTGCTATTAAAAGTCTGGGGTCAGAAATTCCTAGGCTACAAGGAGGAGACTAGCTTAGATAACTGAGTACCGACTCTAGTAATTATGTGATGCTGTGCAACAATGTGACTAGCCAGCTGTAAAAAGAATGTGGTTTAGCCTATGGCTTATTAGTGACCACTGTCAATAGACATATGAGTGGTCACTAAGGTGTTAAAGAGGGCTAGGACCATGTGTTCTATAAGGATCTGTTATTATGGTATGGGTGTAAACAAACAATGCAATCCCTTTAACCACTTAAGGACCACAGGTTTATACCCCCCTAGTGACCAGGCCCTTTTTTACAAATCGGCACTCCACAACTTTAGCGGTTTATTGCTCGGTCATGCAACTTACCACCCAAATGAATTTTACCTCCTTTTCTTCTCACTAATAGAGCTTTCATTTGGTGGTATTTCATTGCTGCTGACATTTTTACTTTTTTTGTTATTAATCGAAATTTAACGATTTTTTTGCAAAAAAATGACATTTTTCACTTTCAGTTGTAAAATTTTGCAAAAAAAACAACATCCATATATCCATTTTTCACTAAATTTATTGTTCTACATGTCTTTGATAAAAAAAAAATGTTTGGGTAAAAAAAAAAATGGTTTGGGTCAAAGTTATAGCGTTTACAAACTATGGTACAAAAATGTGAATTTCCGCTTTTTGAAGCAGCTCTGACTTTCTGAGCACCTGTCATGTTTCCTGAGGTTCTACAATGCCCAAACAGTAGAAAAACCCCACAAATGACCCCATTTCGGAAAGTAGACACCCTAAGTTATTCGCTGATGGGCATAGTGAGTTCATAGAACTTTTTATTTTTTGTCACAAGTTAGCAGAAAATGATGAATTTTTTTAATTTTTTTTTTCTTACTATGTCTCATATTCCACTAACTTGCGACAAAAAATAAAAAATTCTAGGAACTCGCCATGCCCCTCACGGAATACCTTGGGGTGTCTTATTTCCAAAATGGGGTCACTTGTGGGGTAGTTATACTGCCCTGGCAATTTAGGGGCCCAAATGTGTGAGAAGTACTTTGCAATCAAAAGCTGTAAAAAATGACCGGTGAAATCCGAAAGGTGCACTTTGGAATGTGGGTCCCTTTGCCCACCTAGGCTGCAAAAAAGTGTCACACATCTGGTATCGCCGTACTCAGGAGAAGTTGGGGAATGTGTTTTGGGGTGTCATTTTACATATACCCATGCTGGGTGAGAGAAATATCTTGGCAAAAGACAACTTTTCCCATTTTTCTATACAAAGTTGGCATTTGACCAAGATATTTCTCTCACCCAGCATGGGTATATGTAAAATGACACCCCAAAACACATTCCCCAACTTCTCCTGAGTACGGCGATACCAGATGTGTGACACTTTTTTGCAGCCAAGGTGGCCAAAGGGGCACATATTCCAAAGTGCATCTTTCGGATTTCACAGGCCATTTTTTACACATTTTGATTGCAAAGTTCTTCTCACACATTTGGGCCCCTAAATTGCCAGGGCAGTATAACTACGCCACAAGTGACCCCATTTTGGAAAGAAGACACCCCAAGGTATTCCGTGAGGGGCACGGCGAGTTCCTAGAATTTTTTATTTTTTGTCACAAGTTAGCGGAAAATGATGATTTTTTTTCTTTTTTTTTTTTTCTTTCAAAGTCTCATATTCCACTAACTTGCGACAAAAAATAAAACATTCTAGGAACTCACCATGCCCCTCACGGAATACCTTGGGGTGTCTTCTTTCCAAAATGGGGTCACTTGTGGGCGTAGTTATACTGCCCTGGCAATTTAGGGGCCCAAATGTGTGAGAAGTACTTTGCAATCAAAATCTGTAAAAAATGACCGGTGAAATCCGAAAGGTGCACTTTGGAATGTGGGTCGCCTTTGCCCACCTAGGCTGCAAAAAAGTGTCACACATCTGGTATCAACGTACTCAGGAGAAGTTGGGGAATGTGTTTTGGGGTGTCATTTTACATATACCCATGCTGGGTGAGAGAAATATCTTGGCAAAAGACAACTTTTCCCATTTGTTTTATACAAAGTTGGCATTTGACCAAGATATTTATCTCACCCAGCATGGGTATATGTAAAATGACACCCCAAAACACATTCCCCAACTTCTCCTGAGTACGGCGATACCACATGTGTGACACTTTTTTGCAGCCTAGATGCGCAAAGCGGCCCAAATTCCTTTTAGGAGGGCATTTTTAGACATTTGGATCCCAGACTTCTTCTGGCTCTTTAGGGCCCCTAAAAAGCCAGGGCAGTATAAATACCCCACATGTGACCCCACTTTGGAAAGAAGACACCCCAAGGTATTCAATGAGGGGCCTGGCGAGTTCATAGAAATTTTTGGGCATAATTTAGCAAAAAATATTTTTTTTTGTTTTTTTCTCACAAAGTGTCACTTTCCGCTAACTTAGGACAAAATTTAAATCTTTCATGGACTCAATATGCCCCTCAGCAAATACCTTGGGGTGTCTTCTTTCCAAAATGGGGTCATTTGTGGGGTGTTTGTACTGCCCTGGCATTTGAGGGTCTCCGCAATCATTACATGTATGGCCAGCATTAGGAGTTTCTGCTATTCTCCTTATATTGAGCATACAGGTAATGAGATTTTTTTTTCCGTTCAGCCTCTGGGCTGAAAGAAAAAAATGAACGGCACAGATTTCTTCATTCGCATCGATCAATGTGGATGAAAAAATCTCTGCCCAAAAAAAAAAAGGAGGGGAAAGGCGTCTGCCAGGACATAGGAGCTCCGCCCTACATCCATACCCACTTAGCTCGTATGCCCTGGCAAACCAGATTTCTCCATTCGCATCAATCGATGTGGATGAATAAATCATTGCCGGGATTATTATTTTTTTACATACAAAGTGTTTGCCAAAGCATAGGAACGCCGCCTCCTCCTCAGCTCGTATGCTTCGGCAAACGTATCTGTTACTGCAGAGTAGAAATCTCGTCTTGCAGCGCCGCATACACCGACTTGCGTGTAATCTGACAGCAGCGCAATGCTTCTGTCAGAATGCACATCAGTGCTGCAGCTGCTTGATCGCTTGGTCCACCTGGAAGGTAAAAAAACAAAAAAACAAAAAGAAAAAACCAGGCCGCAACGCAATAATTTTATTAACATTAACTTTAGAGAACATTAACTTTTCTAAACTTTTGAAACAGAACAATAACTTTTTTGCTTACCGGTGATTTTTATTTTTTTTTATTTTTTTTTACCTTTATTGGACAAACCTCTCCTTCCCCATGGGACAATGTGCAAAGCGCAAATCGCCCAAACATGTGGCGAAGTGCATTATGCACTTTGTCCCAGGTGAAAGGAGAGGTTTGTGGCAGCTCTGTGTGAAAGGGCCCTAAGACCCCTGTGTGCCTGTCCTGTGTACGCAATCCCTATGCTAATAGTGTACCTGAGTGTGGAACTTGCGGAAACACTCCCCTATGCATAGGGCAGGCTGGTCAGGACAGTCAGGACAAAAAAAGGTGGTGTCACGCCTTATTCCACCCCTGCTACAGACACGACATCTTTTTCTTGTGGAACGTTGAGTTGGGGTACCAGGATAGACAGACGGGAAGTGTCTGCCATGTAGCCGGCTCACTACATCAGGGCCTTGGGGCACGGACCCTCCTGGATACAGGATTTCCGAAATGATCTCTTCCTGGAATTTTAGGAAGGATCCTGTTCTCCCAGCCTTACTGTAGAGAACAAAACTATTGTACATCGCCAATTGGATCAAATAAACAGACACCTTCTTATACCAGCGTCTGGTTCTGCGGGAAACTAAATAGGGAGCCAACATCTGGTCATTGAAGTCCACCCCTCCCATGTGAAGGTTATAGTCGTGGACAGAGAGGGGTTTCACAATGACTCCAGTTGCCCGTTCAATTTGGACAGTCGTGTCTGCGTGAATGGTGGACAGAAGGTAAACGTCCCTCTTGTCCCTCCACTTCACCGCGAGCAGTTCTTGGTCACACAAGGCAGCCCTCTCCCCCCGTGCAAGTCGGGTACTAACGAGCCGTTGGGGGAAGCCCCGGCGACTAGGTCGCGCGGTACCACAGCATTGAATTCCGACTATATGTAAGTGCCGAAAGAGGGCCACGCTTGAGTAAAAATTGTCCACGTATAAGTGGTACCCCTTGTGGAATAAGGGTGACACCAAGTCCCAGACAATCTTGCCACTGCTCCCCAGGTAGTCAGGACATCCGACCGGCTCCAGTTTTGAGTCTTTTCCCTCATAGACCCTAAAACGATATGTATAGCCTGTGGCCCTTTCACAGAGCTTATACAGTTTGACCCCATACCGGGCGCGCTTGCTGGGGATGTACTGTTTTATGCCAAGGCGCCCGGTAAAATGTACTAGGGACTCGTCTATGCAGATGTTTTGATTAGGGGTATACGCATCTGCAAATCTGGATGACAAATGGTCTATGAGGGGCCGAATTTTGTGGAGCCGGTCATGAGCAGGGTGGCCTCTTGGATGACAGGTGCTATTGTCCGCGAAATGCATAAAGCACATGATGACCTCAAAACGTGCCCTAGACACTGCAGCAGAGAACATGGGCATGAAATGTATCTTTAGACCAATATGACCGCAATACATTTTTTTTTGTTAGACCCATGCTGAGGATAAGGCCCAAAAAAATTTTAAACTCGGAAACAGTGACTGGTTTCCACCGGAAAGGCTGGGCATAGTAGCTTTCCGGATTGGCGGTAATAAACTGTGTGGCGTAGCGGTTGGTTTCAGCCACAACTAGGTCATAGAGATCCGCGGTGAAGAACAGCTCAAAAAACTGAAGGGCCGATCCTAAATGAGCCGTCTCCACGCGAACTCCAGACTGGGCGGTGAAAGGGGGCAATACGGGTGCGGCGGAATCAGGGGATTGCCAATTAGGATTTGCCAGCACCTCTGGGAGACTAAGGGTTCTACGGACCTGTGAACGCGGTGGCTGTGACGGGGGAGTTATTGCACGTGCCACCGTACCAGCTGGAACTGCCCTTCTGGTGCTCGCCACTTCACCAGGGACTACGGCAGTGCTGGTAGAAGGTCCAGGCTGTGCTGCGCTGCTGGTGTATGCCGCACCATAAACAAGATCAGCGCTAGCACCACTCTGCTGCAAATGAGGATCATCATGCAGGGTAGGCAGAACTCTTACATGGGATCGGGTACGTCTGGCCGTAGCAGGGACCTCTACCTCGTCATCCTCACTAGCCGTTAGAGTGCCACTGCTGTCTACAGGTTCATATTCTGAACCACTGGATTCAGCGGATAAGGCGTCCCCATCGCTTTCATCCATCACGGTCAGAATCCTGTAGGCCTCTTCAGCGGAATACCCCTTGTTTGACATTTTGGGTTCACTAAATTTAGGGGGTATTCCTCTGAGACTACCCAGGAAAAAGAGCAAACCTGCTTAGTAAAAAGGAGTGCTTGCGAAGTAAAGCTGCGATCGCTAATAAAGATCCAAAAAGCTCAAAAGTGATCTTTTATAGCGGTGCAGCGATTTTACGGTTTTTGCAGTGATCAGAAAAAAAAAAATTCTGTCACTGCGGTGGGGCGGACTGAACGCAAGTGTGCGCACAAGATCAGGCCTGATCGGGCGAACACTGCGTTTTTTGTAGAACCTAAGGTGACCCTAATGTACTTATATAGATCTGATTGCGATCAGTATTGATCACTTACAGATACTATATAGTACTAGTGCTGATTAGCGACAGCGATGACGCTAATCAGCGACTAATCGGTGACTGCGGTGCGGTGCGGTGGGCGCTAACTACCTAACAAGTAGCTAACTACCTGGCGGTGATAAGGGACCCTAACAGGGGGGGTGATCAATGACAGGGGGGTGGATAAGGGGGTGATCAGGGTGTCTAATATGGGTGATCAGGAGCTAAATAAGGGGTTAAATAAATGACAGGGTAATATCTAATGTGTAGTGTGGTGATTTGATGCTACTTACAGAGCTGCCTGTGTCCTCTGGTGGTCGATCCAAGCAAAAGGGACCACCAGAGGACCAGGCAGGAGTTATATCAGACGCTATTTTCAAAATAGCGTCTGACATAACCATTTCATTGGACGATTCAAAAATCCACAGCCTGCCAGCCAATGATCGCGGCCGGCAGGCTGCAGATGAACTTGTGAACTGCGCAATCCTGTGAACGCGCGCTCCTGTGAGCGCGCGTTCACAGGAAATCTCGGCTCACGCGAGATGACGCCAATCGGCGTTAGTGTGACCTGGGAGCGCCGCAGCATTGACGCCTTTCGGCGTTAGTGTGACGGGAGGAGGTTAAAGAGCAATCTACTAAATCGAGTATTGAGATTGTATGTTATTGCTGGATCTATTAGAGAGTAGGCATACTCAATTGTTTTAGCATTGTTTGCTAGAAACCCTTTAACTGACAGATTACAGAGAGGTGGTTTGGATGAAGTCTTTTCAGCTTGGATGAGCAAAGGTTATGCATATAAAAAGTACTGATGCATGGAAAAAGAGCCTAGTTCTGCCTATGAATTATTCATTTCAACTATGGCCAAGGAATTAAGTTTTAGGCATCAGCCTATAAAAAATATTTGAAGCAGCCTAAAAATGGTATTATGTTATTCAGATACATAGAGGCCAACCAGAATTTTGCAGAAACATATTTTGGATTATGGTCTTATTTAGGGTTAAGCGAATCGAGCTTCAGATCATAGATCTAAGGTTGATTCGTTAAAAAAAAACTTTGTTTGTAATGCTGTTTCCGTACAGCCTGAAAATGTATGGGCTCCGTAAAGGATTTTTTTTATCTTGGCTGAAGTTGTGCGAGACTTCGGTAAATGACCTCTGTAGTCCTATCTGCATATTTTGGATTCCTATTTTAAAATGTTTTTAAATACGTCGATAGGAATACCAAAGTCAATTTCCTTAGTCTCGCACAATTTTGCTACACGGAACCCATACATTTTCATGCTGTACGGAAACAGCATTACAAACAACGTTTTTTAACGAATTGACTTTGGATTTATGATCCGAAGCCCGATTTGCTAAACCCTAGTTGTATTACAATAGATGTGTTTTCTTGCTGGATTGTGATTTGCATGACTTAATAAGTATATATCTTTACACTCTATCAATTAACTCCTTAGAAATTTTGTTTATTTATTCATCTCCTTCTTGCTTTCCAAGAGTGGAAACTTTAGAATTTTCCCATTCACAATGTCGGACGAGGGCATTTTTTTTTCCTAGGGCAAGTTTTTCTAATGGCAGAATTTGATTTTTCATACAATGTAGTCTGAAGCTGAACAAAAATTACTAATGGAATGGAATTGGGGAAAAAATTCTGACATGATTTTATGCATTTTGTATTTACAGCATTCACAGGTGATTAAGAAATATGTTACCTTTATTCTGCAGGTCAGTACAATTACAGCTATTCCCCATTTATATAGTTTTTGTTTTAATACTATTAAAAAAAAAAAAGAAGCCAAAAACATTTTCTTTGCATCTCCATAGTCTGACACCCATAACGCTTATATTTCGAATCTATGGAGCTGTGTGAGGGCTGTTTTTTGCAGGGTGACCCACAGTTTCCATTGATACAAACAGGGGGTGGGCATGCATTTTTTATCACTCTTTATTCCATTCATTTTGGAAAGCAACGGAATTTAGATTTTTATTTTTTTCCATTAAGGACCACATCTGCGTGTCTTTTCATTGTGTGAGTAAACTGGAGAACAGAGAGAAAACCCACCAAACATGGGAAGAACATAAAACTTCACGTAGATGTTGACCTTGATAGAACCTAGAATCTCAGTGCTGCTAGGCACCAGTGCTATCCACTGAGTCACTGTACTACCAATGATGAAGATGAATTATTAGCTCACTGAGACATCAGGTTACAGCTGCAGCGACTAGTAGTCTAGTGTTCTGTTGTCTCACTTCAGGTCTGGAGTCACAGTTTCATTATACAGTACTGCTGTATAAAGCCATCCATGCTTACGAGTGTATGTGGGAGAGAAGGGAGCAGGATCTTTTCTTCTCTATGGGAGCCAACATAGTGGCTGGTCTCCACCCAACCTGGAGCTGAGTTCCAGGAAAACTGACAATTAGGGCTCATGCACACGACCATTGCCCCGCTGTGGTCGTATTGCGGCCCGCATACAGCGGGTCCGCAATACACGGGGCACCGACTGTGTGCATCCCGCATCAGGGATGCGGAGTCCCATTCACATGAATGGTTCCGCAAACCTGGAGATGTGGTGCGGAAGCACGGATCGGAACCCCACGGAACCACTACTTTTTTGCGGTGAGGACCATTGGATGCGTCCGCGATCCGCATGTGGCTGAACCTACGGTCGCTGCCTATGCATTGCATGGGCCTGGCAAGCACACGTGTGCATGAGCCCTTAGATATGAAGCCTGTAGAGGGGAAAACAACTGATAAAAGCAAGATATAATATAATAACATATAATGGTAAGAAATGTACATACCACATGTTATGCTATAAATGAATACTTGTTCATATTTTGCATAAAAGTCGACCAGCGGCTCTACACTTTAGCTCATAGACAGGGTACCCTCCCTCTATGATGTATATGTGCTCTAATAAAGCACGTGAGTAAGGCTTGTCCTTGTGGGTTAAATTTTTATTGTATACGTTTTTAAACCAATCTGTTTTAGGCCTTAAAGGGGTTTTCCCATCTCAGACAATGGAGGCATATCGCTAGGATATGCCCCCATTGTCTGATAGGTGCAGGTCCCGCACCTACAATAAGAACGGAGCGGGAATATGAACGGAGGGCACACTGCACATGCACAGCCGCCCTCCGTTCATTGCTATGGGGCCGCCAAAAATAGCTGAGCGCTGGCTTGGCTATTGCTGTCTGCCCCATAGAAATGAATGGGAGCATGGACTGCGCATGTGTGGTTCGCTCCCATTCACTTCTAGAGGAGCAGCAGTTGGTGGTGGACAGACCCTGGGAAATTCGGGGTCCTCCAGCCACAGCTCTCCCCACTTCGTTCTCGTTGTAGGTGCAGGTCCTAAGTTTTAGTGTTTAATGGAACTATTTTGGAGTACACATAACTTAGTGATTAACTTTTGTTAATTCTTTCTGGGAGGGGATGGGGAAAAAAATGCAATTATAAATTTTGCAGTGTTCATTTTTCAGCATAAATAACATGATAACTTTATTCTCTGGGTCAGTACTATTACAGCGATACAAAATATATCTAGTTTTTTTGTTTTATTATTTTTGTACAATAAACCCCCTTTTTAATAAATAAATAAATACATGTTTTTGCATCACCACATCCCAAGACCCATAACTTTTTTATTTTTCATTCTACAGAGCTGCTTGGGGGCTTAATATTTCCAGGATGATGCGTAATTTTTATTGGTATCATTTTGGGGTACATAATTTATGATCACATTTTATTTTGGTTTATTTTTATGGCGAGTGATTAAAGAACAGCAATTCTTTCTTTTCAGTTTACAGGAAAAATTACATGATAATTGTGTAGTACAGGTTGTTACAGATGAAGCGAAACCAAATACATGTATGTGTAGGGAATTTTGGGGGTATTTTTTTCCAATGAAAAACTTTTTTCCCAAAAGTTTTTTTTCTTTACCTTGGAGATTTTTTTTATTTAATAAAACTTTTTTATTTTTAACCATTTACTAGTCCCATAAGGGGACTGTAACAGGTGATCTCTTGATTGCTTCTAAAATATATTATATTGCCAGTACAAAGCACTATAATGTCAGTGCTATACTCACAGTCACCATCAGGTACGGCCTTGATGGGAAGCACTACAGATATGCCTGGGACCTTCATTTGCTTCCAAGTTGCCGTGAGCAGACATTTGTGGGGTGCGAATGAGACACATAGTTCTCTCTGTAAATGCTTAGATCAGGGGTCAGCAACCTTCGGCACTGCAGCTGTTGTGAAACTACAACTCCCAGCATGCACACTTACTTAGCTCTTCTTGTAACCTCCATATAAGTGAAAAAAGGATTCTGGGAGTTGTCGTTTCAGAACAGCTGGAGTGCTAGAGGCTGCTGATCACTGGCTTAGATTCTGTGGTCGCTGTTTACTGTGGCAACAAGTGGTTAAATGGTCAAGATCTTTGCTTCTGTAGGCCTAGGTCTTTAGAGTAGGAGCCTGGCTGTCACGTGAGAGCCAAGCCCGAGCTCACCACTGCTTGGGAGACCTGTGCAGCGCTTAGAATTAGTGATGTCCCGAACTATTCGCCGGCGAATAGTTCCCGGCGAACATAGCTTGTTCGCGTTTGCCGCTGCGGGCGAACATATGCCATGTTCGGTCCGCCCCCTATACATCAGCATTAAGTAAACTTTGACCCTCTACCTCACAGTCAGCAGACACATTCCAGCCAATCCTCAGCAGACCCTCCCACCTCCAGGACAGCATCCATTTTAGATTCATTCGGAATCTGCTTTCACAGAGAGAGGAGGGAGAGTGTAGCTGCTGCTGATTCAATAGGGAAAGCGTTAGCTAGGGCATTGTTCTGTGTCCACAGACTCATCTGCTGTAAGGAAAGCATCCAGACAGCACCCCAAAAAGCCCTTTTCAGGGCTGGTACATCAGTCTGCTTTTTTTTTTTTTTTCATATATATATATTGCAGTTGCCTGGCTGCCCGTGTGTGAGAGGCTGCAGGCTCAGTCATAGACAACACTGTGTGCACACAATTCATACAGGGTGTGACAGAAAATACCTTGCAGATAAAAAAATATATATTTTATATTTTTCTGTGATCTAATCACATTTGCAAGCCTGTGTGTGTCAGGCACCCACACATACTGTATTGTGTCCACTGGCTAGTGGCTAGGCCTGCACTCATACCATTATAGGGTGTCATTCAGTCAAATACCTTGCAGAAAATAAAATTCTATTTAAAATTTAACTGTGATCTAATCACATTAGCAAGCCCGTGTGTGTCAGGCCCCCACACATACTCTATTGTGTCCACTGGCTAGTGGCTGGTTAGGCCTGCACTCATACCGTTACAGGGTGTCATTCGCCCAAATAGCTTTCAGAAAAAAAAATTATATTTAAAATTTAACTGTGATCTAATCACATTAGCATGCCCATGTGTGTCAGGCGCCCACACATACTCTATTGGGTCCACTGGCTAGTGGCTGGTTCGGCCTGCACTCATACCATTACAGGGTGTCATTCACCCAAATACGTTTCAGAAAAAAAAAAATATATTTAAAATTTAACTGCGATCTAATCATATTTGCAAGCCCGTGTGTGTCAGGCCCCACACATGCTGTATTATGTCCACTGGCTAGTGGCTGGTTCGGCCTGCACTCATACCGTTACAGGGTGTCATTCGCCCAAATACCTTACAGAAAAAAAAATTATATTTAAAATGTAACTGTTATCTAATCACATTAGCATGCCCGTGTGTGTCAGGTGCCCACACATACTCTATTGGGTCCACTGGCTAGTGGCTGGTTCGGCCTGCACTCATACCGTTACAGGGTGTCATTCGCCCAAATACCTTTCAGAAAAAAAAATTATATTTAAAATGTAACTGTTATCTAATCACATTAGCATGCCCGTGTGTGTCAGGTGCCCACACATACTCTATTGGGTCCACTGGCTAGTGGCTGGTTCGGCCTGCACTCATACCGTTACAGGGTGTCATTCGCCCAAATACCTTTCAGAAAAAAAAAATATATTTAAAATGTAACTGTTATCTAATCACATTAGCATGCCAGTGTGTGTCAGGTGCCCACACATACTCTATTGGGTCCACTGGCTAGTGGCTGGTTTGGCCTGCACTCATACCGTTACAGGGTGTCATTCGCCCAAATTCCTTTCAGAAAAAAAATTATATTTAAAATTTAACTGTGATCTAATCACATTTGCAAGCCCATGTGTGTCAGGCCCCCACACATACTGTATTGTGTCCACTGGCTAGTGGCTGGTTCGGCCTGCACTCATACCGTTACAGGGTGTCATTCGCCCAAATACCTTTGAGAAAAATAAATTCTATTTAAAATTTAACTGTGATCTAATCACATTTGCAAGCCTGTGTGTGTCAGGCGCCCACACATACTCTATTGTGTCCACTGGCTAGTGGCTGGTTCGGCCTGCACTCATATCGTTACAGGGTGTCATTCGCCCAAATACCTTTCAGGAAAAAAAATTATATTTAAAATTTAACTGTGATCTAATCAAATTTGCAAGCCCGTGTGTGTCAGGTGCCCACACATACTTTATTGTGTCCACTGGCTAGTGGCTGGTTCGGCCTGCACTCATACCGTTACAGGGTGTCAGTCACCCAAATACCTCTCAGAAAAAAAATCTTTATTTAAAATTTAACTGTGATCTAATCACATTAGCAAGCCCGTGTGTGTCAGGCCCCCACACACACTGTATTGTGTCCACTGGCTAGTGGCTGGTTCGGCCTGCACTCATACCGTTACAGGGTGTCAGTCACCCAAATACCTCTCAGAAGAAAAAAATTTATTTAAAATTTAACTGTGATCTAATCAAATTTGCAAGCCCGTGTGTGTCAGGCCCCCACACATACTGTATTGTGTCCACTGGCTAGTGGCTGGTTCGGCCTGCACTCATACCGTTACAGGGTGTCATTCGCCCAAATACCTTTGAGAAAAATAAATTCTATTTAAAATTTAACTGTGATCTAATCACATTTGCAAGCCCGTGTGTGTCAAGCGCCCACACATACTCTATTGTGTCCACTGGCTAGTGGCTGGTTCGGCCTGCACTCATATCGTTACAGGGTGTCATTCGCCCCAAATACCTTTCAGGAAAAAAAATTATATTTAAAATTTAACTGTGATCTAATCACATTTGCAAGCCTGTGTGTGTCAGGCCCCCACACATACTGTATTGTGTCCACTGGCTAGTGGCTGGTTCGGCCTGCACTCATACCGTTACAGGGTGTCAGTCGCCCAAATACCTTTCAGAAAAGAAAATTCTATTTAAAATGTAACTGTGATCTAATCAAATTTGCAAGCCTGTGTGTGTCAGGCGCCCACACAGACTGTATTGTGTCCACTGGCTAGTGGCTGGTTCGGCCTGCACTCATACCATTACAGGGTGTCAGTCGCCCAAATACCTTTCAGAAAAAAAAATTCTATTTAAAATTTAACTGTGATCTAATCACATTTGCAAGCCCGTGTGTGTCAAGCGCCCACACGTATGGCAGGCTGGGTTTCCCAGCCTGCATTTGTGGGAGGGGCGTAGGGTATTTAGCCGGCGCACGCCCTCCTCCCAGTGTCGGCATCGTGCGGCGTACCTCGTGTCACGGTGACGACATCCCGGTGCGACTTCCGGTTCCGGCCTTCCCCGTTTCGGCGAACAGCGGCGGCAGCAGCGAATTTCCTTCGTGGCGCAGCGTTTCTCTGGTAAGAGGTATTTGTTCCCCCTCGTTCCTGCCGCCCGGACAGCCGGCGTCAACATCACCGTTCCCCGCTCACCGCCGCCCACGCACAGCGACCCCTGCTGGCTCCCGCCTGTTCCCACGCACGGCTCAGAGCTCCGTCTGGCTTCATGCCTGTCACTGCGTGACCCCCGCATCGTCCTCGCTCAGGGCACTGCAGCTGGGCTCACAGGGGCCGCGGTCAGCAGCAGGGGGTGTGCTCAGGCGGCGGCATGCTGCGGAGACGGCCGCCGGGAAGCACAGGCTGTTCCTCCCAGCCCGAGGCTGCCGGCAGGGGGCGTGGCACGTCATACTGCACACGTTCAATGGAAGTATGCATCTCACATTTCATGCTGTGTCTCTTCGTTCGTTTCCATGCATATCTTGTCAGGCACAGCTCCCCTGACGTGCCAGGCGGCCCCCGGCTGAGTCAGTGGTCACAGGGTTATATGTCAGAAGGCTCGGCGTTTCACGCCGCTCTTAACCCCTGCCTCGCCTTTTCCCTCCCAGGGGACTGACTGCGCACTTGATGTCCGGGGTCGCCTGGCCGGGGGGGGGGGGCCCGGGCCCGGATGCATCCCCCTGAGCGACGCTCCTCAGCCTTCGCGGGGGTGCGCAGCCGGGCCTGGCTCCTGGGCCGCCTGTGTCCAGGGGAATTCAGGTGACACAGCCATACCGCCACTCATCCACCAAAAAAAAAAAAAAAAAGCCCTGATACGCTCAGGTCCTGTTCTCATGTCCTGTCACCTGGTACGTCCAGGTTCGCTCCTCGTGTCCTGTCACCTGATACTTTCAGGTTCCTTTCCGTGTCCCGTCACCTGACCTAAGTCCTCTTCATGTCCTGTTACTCTTTTCGTCCTGTCACCAGGGCTCGTTCAGTCTCGTTCATGTCTGATCACCTGATACGTTCGTTTTTCATGTCTGGGTCACCTGATACGTTCAGGTTCGTTTCACGTCTTGGTCACCTGATACGTTCAGGCTCATTTCCTTTCATGTCTTGGTCTGCTGTCACATTCACGTTCGTCTCGTTGTTTTATCACCCGTTAATTTTCAGGTTCATTTCCTCTCAGGTCCCCTGAGTTCAGGTTCTCTTCATGTTCTGTTACTCTCCTCGTCCTGTCACCTGATACGTTCAGGTTCGTTTCATGTCTTGTCACCTGATACGTTCAGGCTCGTTTCATGTCTTGTCACCTGATACGTTCAGGCTCGTTTCGTGTCTGGTCACCTGATGCGTTCAGGTTCGTTGCGTGTTTTTTCACCTGACACGTTCAGGTTCGTTTCGTCTCCGGTCACCTGATACGTTCAGGTTCTCTTCGTTTTCTGTCGCCTGATACGTTCAGGTTCTCTTAGTTTTCTGTCGCCTGATACGTTCAGGTTCTTTCTTCATCTCCAGTCACATGATACATTCAGGTTCACCTCGCGTCCTGTCACCTTGGCATTCAGGTTCTCCTCTTGTTACTCCCCACGTCCCGTCACCTGTCACGCTCAGGTTTTCGCTGTGTCCACCTTGCTTGTCAGGTCCTGTCTTGTCTCTTTCTCTTCACGCACAGGTCTTCAGGGCCGGTTGCCTGTCATTCCTACAGCACTAGGTCCTTCATCTACCTTGGTCCACTCACGTTCAACTCACTCCTCACTGTCCTCTCGCCTTTTTCTGATCTCACCCTCGGGTCCCGTTCGGCTCTCCATTGCTGTCATGCGCGGGTCATGTCGCCTCGCTGGCTGCCACTCTGGTAGAACTCCACTTTGGCATCCAGTCGAGGCCTCGTCACCAGAGGCGTCTCGGCTCGGTCTTGTTTTTCGGGACCCAACTCTTTCCACGTTCAGGCCTTTTCGTTCTTTCGTGTTTTTTCATCACCCACCTCCATTCTTTTCGCCATCACGGCTTCGTAGGGGCCATTCCCCGACCAATTTTCCAATACAGTCCATCACTCTCGCTCAATTCCTGACCTGCTCAGGTTGTCATTTCCTTCTTCCCTCATTCAGGTCTCGTTTTTATCCTGATCGTCATCCGCGTAAGTTCCGTTTTCAGAATGTTGTTGATGTACCTCTCCACGCAGGTACCTTTAAAATTTGTGTTGCATCACTTACGAATCTCAGGTCGAAAGGTGCAAAATCTCACCCTCTTCGTGGACCTTCCCGGGCGTTTGCTCGCCCCCAGGTTCCCCTGTTTTCACCCCAAATTTCTCTTGGCTCCAGGTAAGAAAATTTTATTTTATGTTTTCCCCCCAAGGGGGTCCTTTGCATGAGTTCGTCATCTCAAGTTCGGATCCTCCCAACAGGGTCTGACTCAAACGGCGTGCCTCTCCTCGATCATCATGTCTCACGTATCGGACATCGAGGACTCGATGTCCATCCCAGAATCAGCGGTCTCCGAGGCTGCCAGCCGCGCGTCCTACAGGCATTGGACCATCCCCAAGCTGGTCACCGAGCTCAGGAGGAAAGGGATCCGCCACTCGGCATCAGCACGAAAGGCAGAATTATATCGCCTACTCTTTCCCGAGTCACCCAGGGCTCCCGAACCACCCGGAGCCTCCGAGGACCTGGTCTCCATGTCGACCATTCAGCTCTCCTTAACTCAACTCCACGCAACTATCAACAATCTAGCGTCTTCAATATCACACATCGACTCCAGACTCCAGGCCGTTGAGAACACCATTTCCACGCCTCCTCCTCCCGCAGAGCCCGAAGCTGTTCCGTCAACTTCCAACGCAAACATCCCAGGTACAAGCCTCGCTTCTCCTGACATCGTCCCCGCATTCTTCATACCGGAGAACATCAGGCGGGATATCCTGGCAGGAAAGGACATCAATTTGGCCGCCATCCTGATCTCCACCCATGACACGGTCGAAAACCGGACAATCGCCTGCGGTGATGTGTCGGTGGTGCTGAGGTCCAAGGACGTCCGCCTCAATAAAAAGCTGACCATCCCCGAATTCATGCTGACCTTCAGCCTGTACCGGGACATTGTGTGTTCCATTCATCCCCACCGCAGGGAGGAATTGGACACATACATGTACAAAGTCACCGAGCTAGGATACAAGTATGGCGGTTCCGCTTTTTATGAGTATCATCGGTCCTTCTCTGCAAAAGCAGCAGCAGCGTTCCTCCAGCACCAGCATGTCACTAATTGGGCGGTCTTGGACATGGAGATTTTTTGCAGGCATTTCGCCGGGCTAAAGTCCCCAGCCTGTGCCGGTTGCCAGTCAGTCCTCCATTCCTCTGATTGGTGCCCCCATGTCTCCAACCCACCCCCTGCCAGGCCTATGTTCAGCTATGGAGCGCAGAAACCCAACCCTGCCACGGACAAGCTAGGTCGTCCCATCACCTTTTTAGGGAAGAATCAGATTTGCAACAACTTTAACCTAGGTTTCTGCAGTTTCGACAAGTGCAAAGCCTTGCACATCTGCTCCACCTGTTTTAGGGCCCATCCTCAGTCCTCCTGTTCCCAACGCACGGCCAAGCGCCCCTGACTAGGCGGGGTCGATATTGACCTGTTACTCTCCCTCCTCCAACACCACCATGACCCCAGTTTTGTCCTGTTCCTCAAACTGGGTTTTTCGGAGGGGTTTCATACAGGACTAGTCACCCTTCCGCAGACCACTCATGAGTGCCCCAACCTTCTCTCTTCTCTTGCGGATCCCGGGGCAGTGGACGAATTGCTGGAGACGGAGTTACAGAAGGGCTTCATGATCGGTCCATTTGCCGAATCCCCTTTCCCTGTGTATCGAGTCAGCCCCATAGGTCTGGTGACCAAAAAATCCTCCAATAAAAAAAGATTGATCTATGACCTGTCCGCTCCTCATGCATCCAGCACCCCCAGCCTCAATTCCCTGGTCCCGTCGGACGAATTCTCAATGCAGTACTCTTCACTAGACGAGGCCGTGGAACTCATTTTACAGGTTGGGGCAGGAGCTTGGTTGTCAAAAGCAGACATTTCCGATGCCTTCAAGTTGCTGCCTATCCTGCCTCACCTGTGGAAATTCTACGGCATCAAATGGAGGGCGAAATATTATTTTGCCACCCGCTTGACGTTCGGGTCAAAGAGCAGTCCCTGGCTCTTTGACCAGTTCGCCCAGGCACTTCATTGGGTCCTGGTCAATCACGTCCACTGTCCAAGGGTCATCCATTATCTGGATGACTTCCTGCTCATCGAGCAGCCCGAGCATGCCCCGGACAGGCTGGACAGCCTCCTCAGACTGTTCAGTCACCTGAACGTTCCAGTGGCCTCTGCAAAGGTCGAGGGCCCCTCCAGGGTAATCACCTTTCTCGGCATCACCCTGGACACAGTCAGAATGGAGGCCAGCCTTCCTCTGGACAAATTAAGCAGGCTAAAGGACTCGGTGGCCAGGCTCGTGGGTACCCGCACGGTGTCAAAGTTGGAACTCCAGTCTTTATTGGGGTCCTTCAACTTTGCCGCCAGGATCATGCCTCAGGGCAGATCATTCACCGCCGGCCTACTCAGACTCCTCCCCACAGCCTCCGATCAGCATGCCCTCATCCACCTCGGACGCGATGCACTGGCAGATCTGGCCATGTGGTCCCTTTTCTTGTCCAGATGGAATGGCATCTCCCTTTTCGTTCCCCAGTGGGACGAGGCCTCCCCCTTGGTGTTCTCCGATGCTGCTGCTTCCCTCGGTTTCGGGGCCATCTTCGGGGACCAATGGTTTGCGGGTCCTTGGCCCACGCAGGTCTCTTCAGACCAGGAGGCTGCCAGATCCTCCCCCCTGCTCGAGGTCTACCCCATAGTCGCGGCCGCTCTCGTCTGGGGGCAGTCATGGAGTAACAGGCCAGTGTGCTTCATGACTGACAATCAGGCAGTCGTCGACATCCTCGCCAGGGGCAGGTCCAGCTCCCCAAAGGTCATGCGCCTGGTCCGTAAGCTCACCTGGCTGTCTCTCCAGAACAACTTCCATGTCATCTGCAGGCACATAGAGGGCAAGAAAAATACCGCAGCCGATGCTCTGTCCCGTTTAAACTTTAATTTGTTTTTTCAGGTCATGCCGGGAGCACAAAGAGTCGGGATCAACCCTCCAGGGTTCGAAGCCCTGATCATGGACTAGAGGAGTACATTTCCGCAGCCCACGGTCTCATCCGCAAGTCACTCTCGGCCAATTCTGCCCGCAACTATCTCACGGGGTGGAACACCTTCAGGCGGTTTGCACACCTTCACCCCAGGGGGGACAGGGACAGAGTCTCTTTCGTCCTGGCCTTCCTGGCGTACTGCCACAAGGAGCTCCATTTGTCCCACAACACCATCAGACTTTACCTAGCGGGCATCCAGCACCACCACATGATCAGTCACCCTAGTCATACCTCGTTCTTTTCCTCCCAGGCGGTCAAGGCAGTTTTGAGAGGCATTCAGAAGCTCTCTTCTCCTTCCACTCCCATCAGACAACCAGTTACAGGGGACTTATTCCAAAAAATTTCTACCGCCCTAGATGGCAGTCCCTTTGGCCCTTTCCGAAGTTTGATCCTCAAAGCTGCCCTCTACCTCAGCTTCTACGGGTTCCTCAGGCCTGGGGAATTCTGCTGCACCTCAGCCCAGAACCCGGGGCCAGCAATCAGCCAGCTCCGGCGTAGTTCAGACCACTTCACTTTCTCTCTACTTTCCTCCAAAACCTCCCAAGTCGGTCCACCGGTACAGATCGAGTATTTTTATTCATCCAATCCTTGGTGCCCAGTGTCGGTATTCAACCAGCTACTCGCCACTCTCCACGAGAGGACTCCCGACAGCCCCTTACTGCCTTTCCCCGTGCTTTCATTGACATCCGCGCAGTTCATCAGGCACATCCGTTCCATAGTTTCGGGTCTGGGGTTTCACGCTGCCTCCATCTCCGGACACTCTTTCCGAATAGGGGCCGCATCTGCAGCTTCCAAGCACGGCGTTCCCGCTCACGTCATACGAAAAATGGGACGGTGGCAATCTTCTTGTTTCTCCCGTTACATCCCACATCCACGGGTCGAGATTGCCAAAGCTTTTTCCAGTCTGGTTTTGTGAGTCCTTCAAACAATAAACTGCCTAAATCCATGTTTTGCCCCCTTTTTTGGCTTCCCGCGTTACATGGCTAAAGGCACACCACTAGCCAGTTCAGGTCCCACCACGTCCAGCTTCTCCTCCTTCGTTCCACACTCCCCCCGGAGCCTTGACCACAAGTATGGCAGGCTGGGTTTCCCAGCCTGCATTTGTGGGAGGGGCGTAGGGTATTTAGCCGGCGCACGCCCTCCTCCCAGTGTCGGCATCGTGCGGCGTCCCACCCTACCCTCCCTCTTTTCCAGTCTCACCTTCAGCTCAGACTCCCTGGGTTAGCCCCCTTTTTTGGCTTCCCGCGTTACATGGCTAAAGGCACACCACTAGCCAGTTCAGGTCCCACCACGTCCAGCTTCTCCTCCTTCGTTCCACACTCCCCCCGGAGCCTTGACCACAAATACTCTATTGTGTCCACTGGCTAGTGGCTGGTTCGGCCTGCACTCATATCGTTACAGGGTGTCATTCGCCCAAATACCTTTCAGGAAAAAAAATTATATTTAAAATTTAACTGTGATCTAATCACATTTGCAAGCCTGTGTGTGTCAGGCCCCCACACATACTGTATTGTGTCCACTGGCTAGTGGCTGGTTCGGCCTGCACTCATACCGTTACAGGGTGTCAGTCGCCCAAATACCTTTCAGAAAAGAAAATTCTATTTAAAATGTAACTGTGATCTAATCAAATTTGCAAGCCTGTGTGTGTCAGGCGCCCACACAGACTGTATTGTGTCCACTGGCTAGTGGCTGGTTCGGCCTGCACTCATACCATTACAGGGTGTCAGTCGCCCAAATACCTTTCAGGAAAAAAAATTCTATTTAAAATTTAACTGTGATCTAATCACATTTGCAAGCCCGTGTGTGTCAGCCAGGCCCACACAGACTGTCCTGTGCCCCCTGCCCACCACTTATATAGAGTGGCACAGTAACTTGCACGCATAGTAACACTTATCTAATGAAAAATGACAGGCAGAGGCAGGCCACGCCGCATGAGCCGTCGTGTTCGTGGTGCTGTGATTTCCACTGGCCCTGGAATAATGCCTAGTGTTCAGAGGCCACGTACCCTGAACCCCAAAATTTCTGAGAAAATAGTTGACTGGCTTACACAGGACACCCAATCTTCAACAGCTTCCGCTAAGAACCTTGACGCACCATCCTCCTCCAGCTCAGCTTTGGTCACCACTCTCCCACCAGCCGCCACCACCACCACTACCACCACAGCCACCACAGCCGCTTCACTTGATCCCTCAGAGGAGTTATTTACACATCAGTTGGATGAAATTAGTGATGCGCAACCATTATTGCCAGGGGATGTAGATAACAGGGATATGTCTCAGTCAGGCAGCATTACACACATGGACGTACAGTGTGATGATGATGATGATGAAGTTGTACCCGCTGCTGCTTCCTTTGCTGAGGTGTCAGATACAAGTGAAGCGGCTGATGATGATGATGTGTCTGTGGATGCCACGTGGGTGCCTGCTCGAAGAGAAGAAGAAGAGGGGGAAAGTTCAGAAGGGGAGACAGAGAGAAGGAGGAGACGAGTTGGAAGCAGGGGGAGGTCGTCGCAAGGAGCTAGTGGCACAGTCAGACAGCATGTATCGGCACCCGGGGTCAGCCAGACAGCACGCCAATCAACGCATGCTGTTGCCACCACCAGAATGCCGTCATTGCAAAGCTCAGCAGTGTGGCATTTTTTTTGTGTGTCTGCCTCTGACAACAGTGATGCCATTTGCAACCTGTGCCAAAAGAAACTGAGTCGTGGGAAATCCAACACCCACCTAGGTACAACTGCTTTGCGAAGGCACATGATCACACATCACAAACGCCTATGGGATCAACACATGATGACGAGTAGAAGCAGCACACAAGCTCAAAGCCACCATCCTCCTCCTGGTCTAGCATCTTCAGCCACATCAACCACTGCTGTCCTCCTTGCCCCCTCTCAACCACCTGCCACTCCGCCTCTCACCTTGAGCAGTTCCATCTCATCTGCCCACAGTCTGTTAAGGAAATGTTTGAGCATAAGAAGCCAATGTCACAGAGTCACCCCCTTGCCCGGCGTCTGACAGCTGGCTTGTCGGAACTCTTAGCCCACCAGCTTTTACCATACCAGCTGGTGGAGTCTGAGGCCTTCAAAAAATTTGTCGCTATTGGGACACCACAGTGGAAGGTACCCGGACGATTTTTTTTTTCTAATAAGGCAATCCCAAACCTCTACTCGGTGATTGAAAAGGAAGTCATGGCATACAGTGTTGGGGCAAAGGTCCATCTGACCACTGATACCTGGTCTGCAAAGCACGGTCAGGGCAGGTATATCACCTACACTGCGCATTGGGTCAACCTGCTGACGGCTGCCAAGCATGGAATGCGTGGCTCTGCAGCGGAGTTGGTGACACTGCCACGACTTGCATGCAGACCTACTGCCACCTCCTCTACTCCTCCTACTCCATCCTCTCCCATAACCTCCTCGGCTGAGTCCTCTTCTGCTGCGGCATCTGGCTGCACATCAACTGAACACCCCCAGCTCCCCAGGGGCTATTCCACATCCCGGATCCCGGATACGACAGTGTCACGCTGTCTTGGGGTTGACTTGCCTGAAAGAAGATAGCCACACCGGGCCAGCACTCCTGTCCACCCTGAACGCACAGGTGGATCAGTGGCTGACCCCGCACCAACTGGAGATTGGCAAAGTGGTGTGTGACAATGGAAGCAATTTGTTGGCGGCATTGAATTTGGGCAAGTTGTCACATGTGCCGTGCATGGCACATGTGTTTAATCTCATCGTACGCTTTGTGTCTAAGTACCCAGGCTTACAGGACGTCCTCAAGCAGGCCAGGAAGGTGTGTGGCCATTTCAGGCGTTCCTACACGGCCATGGCGCACTTTGCAGACATTCAGCGCCGAAACAACATGACAGTGAGGCGCTTGATTTGCGACAGCCCGACACGTTGGAATTCAACACTCCTAATGTTCGACCGCCTGCTCCAACAAGAAAAAGCCATCAACGAGTATTTGTATGACCGGGGTGCTAGGACAGTCACTGTGGAGCTGGGAATTTTTTTGCCACGCTACTGGACACTCATGCGCAATGCCCGTAGGCTCATGCGTCATTTTGAGGAGGTGACAAACCTAGTCAGTCGCACCGAAGGCACCATCAGCGACCTCATCCCATTTGTTTTCTTCCTGGAGCGTGCCCTGCGAAGAGTGCTGGACAAGGCTGTAGATGAGCGGGAAGAGGTAGAGTTGTGGTCACCATCACCACCAGAAACAGCCTTGTCATCATCGCTTGCCGGACCTGCGGCAACGTTGCAAGAGGAGTATGAGGAAGAGGAGTCAGAGGAGGAATGTGGCTTTGAGGAGGAGGAAGACCAACCACAGCAGGCATCCCAGGGTGCTCGTTGTTGTCACCTATCTGGGACCCATGGTCTTGTACGTGGCTGGGGGGAAGAATAGACCGGCAATGACATCTTGGCATCCAACCTTGTGCAAATGGGGTCTTTCATGCTGTCATGTCTGTTGAGGGACCCTCGTATAAAAAGGATGAAGGAGAACGACCTGTACTGGGTGGCCATGCTACTAGACCCCCGGTATAAGCAGAAAGTGGTGGAAATGTTACCAAATTACCAGAAGTCAGAAAGGATGCAGCAGTTCAAAACCAAACAAAAAAATATGCTTTACACAGCTTATAAGGGGATGTCACAGCACAACGGGAATCTAACTGGGGAAGAGGTCAAAGTAATCCTCCTCCTACCACGACCACGGCGGCAAGGACAGGATGCTTTACAGATGTGTTGTTGATGGAGGACATGCAGAGCTTCAGGATCCAGCCTTAGAGAACGACTCGACCGACAGGTGGCAGACTACCTCGCCTTAACTGCAGATATCGACACTCTGAGGAGTGATGAACCCCTTGACTACTGGGTGTGCAGGCTTGACCTGTGGCCTGAGCTATCCCAGTTTGCAATAGAACTTCTGGCCTGCCCTGCTTCAAGTGTCCTGTCAGAAAGGACCTTCAGTGCAGCAGGAGGCATTGTCACTGACAAAAGAAGTCGCCTCGGTCAAAAAAGTGTTGATTACCTCACCTTCATTAAGATGAATGAGGCATGGATCCCGAAGGGACTGACAGTAGGGGATACGTTTAACTAACAAAAGGCCTGATGACATGCCTTGGCCTCAAAATGGTCCCCACGCTGCTGTATTTAATGTCTGCATACCGGATGACTTTCGTGAATTCTCCGCCACCAACTAGGGTTTAAGCCCCAATGTTTTACAGCAGCGGCTGAAACAATAACATTGTTTTTCAGGCATGTGTACATGCCTAATTTTGCTGGCCTATGGTGCTGCACTGTGGCTGCAAAAACAAAACAAAAAAATGGCACATACAAGTGTCAATTCCCCTTTCGTGATCGTTACCTTGTTGTGGTGAAGGGGCTTGCGTATCACAATGAAGCGATCATCACCTCTAGGAGTGTGTTGGCAATATTGCCACACCCCAGATGATAAGGCCGTTGCTTCATTATGATCAGACCAAAAGCGATCGGGACGGCTGGATGTTTTTTCATAGAATTTTTTTTTATTTATTGTATGGGTGGGTTTTTAATACATAAAATAAAAAAAATCATAATAAAGTCTCTTAATAGTTTATTAGAAATAATGCAGACAATTTAAAAAATCCCCAACAATTCCAATACAAATCAAGTACAAAGCTTAGAACTAAATTATTCCAGGATGTCGTAATGGTTCGTTAATTCGACAATGGTTAATCAATTCGACACACGTCCCCGAATAGGGGACGTAACAGGGATTAAACTGATAGGAATAGGACTAGTTAACCACTTCAGCCCCGCTAGCTGAAACCCCCTTCATGACCAGAGCACTTTTTACACTTCTGCACTACACTACTTTCACCGTTTATTGCTCGGTCATGCAACTTACCACCCAAATGAATTTTACCTCCTTTTCTTCTCACTAATAGAGCTTTCATTTGGTGGTATTTCATTGCTGCTGACATTTTTACTTTTTTTGTTATTAATCGAAATGAAACGATTTTTTTGCAAAAAAATGACATTTTTCACTTTCAGCTGTAAAATTTTGCAAAAAAAACAACATCCATATATAAATTTTTCGCTAAATTTATAGTTCTACATGTCTTTGATAAAAAAAATGTTTGGGCAAAAAAAAAAGTGGTTTGGGTAAAAGTTATAGCGTTTACAAACTATGGTACAAAAATGTGAATTTCCGCTTTTTGAAGCAGCTCTGACTTTCTGAGCACCTGTCATGTTTCCTGAGGTTCTACAATGCCCAAACAGTAGAAAACCCCCACAAATGACCCCATTTCGGAAAGTAGACACCCTAAGGTATTCGCTGATGGGCATAGTGAGTTCATAGAACTTTTTATTTTTTGTCACAAGTTAGCGGAAAATGATGATGATTTTTTATTTTTATTTTTTTCTTACAAAGTCTCATATTCCACTAACTTGCGACAAAAAATAAAAAATTCTAGGAACTCGCCATGCCCATGCTGGGTGAGAGAAATATCTTGGCAAAAGACAACTTTTCCCATTTTTTTCTACAAAGTTGCCATTTGACCAAGATATTTCTCTCACCCAGCATGGGTATATGTAAAATGACACCCCAAAACACATTCCCCAACTTCTCCTGAGTACGGCGATACCAGATATGTGACACTTTTTGCAGCCTAGATGCGCAAAGGGGCCCAAATTCCTTTTAGGAGGGCATTTTTAGACATTTGGATCCCAGACTTCTTCTCACGCTTTCGGGCCCCTAAAAAGCCAGGGCAGTATAAATACCCCACATGTGACCCCACTTTGGAAAGAAGACACCCCAAGGTATCCAATGAGGGGCATGGCGAGTTCATAGAAATTTTTTTTTTTTTGCATAAGTTAGCGGAAATTGATTTTTTTTGTTTTTTTCTCAAAGTCTCACTTTCCGCTAACTTAGGACAAAAATTTCAATCTTTCATGGACTCAATATGCCCCTCACGGAATACCTTGGGGTGTCTTCTTTCCGAAATGGGGTCACATGTGGGGTATTTATACTGCCCTGGCTTTTTAGGGGCCCTAAAGCGTGAGAAGAAGTCTGGAATATAAATGTCTAAAAAATTTTATGCATTTGGATTCCGTGAGGGGTATGGCGAGTTCATGTGAGATTTTATTTTTTGACACAAGTTAGTAGAATATGAGACTTTGTAAGAAAAAACAAAAACAAACAAAAAATTTCCGCTAACTTGTGCCCAAAAAAATGTCTGAATGGAGACTTACCAGGGGTGGGGGTGATCAATGACAGGGGGGTGATCAATGACAGGGGGGTGATCAATGACAGGGGGGTGATCAGGGAGTTTTTATGGGGTGATCAGGGGTTCATAAAGGGTTAATAAGTGACAGGGGGGGGGTGTAGTGTAGTGTTTGGTGGTACTTTACTGAGCTGCCTGTGTCCTCTGGTGGTCGATCCTAACAAAAGGGACCACCAGAGGACCAGGTAGCAGGTATATTAGACGCTGTTATCAAAACAGAGTCTAATATACCTGTTAGGGGTTAAAAAAGTCGCATCTACAGCCTGCCAGCGAACGATCGCCGCTGGCAGGCTGGAGATCCACTCGCTTACCTTCCGTTCCTGTGAGCGCGCGCGCCTGTGTGTGCGCGTTCACAGGAAATCTCGGCTCTCGCGGGAGGACGCGTATATGCGTCCACCCAGAAGAGCAGGGCCGCCGGCAGGACGCAATCCTGCGTACGGCGGTCCTGAGGTGGTTAAGACACCACTCATAGAGGGTGTCACAGCACATTGCTCCGTGCACGTGCAGTGCCCCCACTTGGGAGTAAGAGGACCGACCAAGCTGCTTTTCCCATCTCCCGGTTCCTAAAATCAATTCAGTTTGGTGTATCAGAGTTTGGTCTGTCACTGTGAAGGCAGTCGAAGATACCCGGCCTAAATTTATTTTCACAAAAGGCAATCCCACCCTGATATGGGACGTAACAGGGATTAAACTGATGAGATTAGTACTACAGAAAATAGCACTCATATCGGGTGTGACAGTAAATTGCACGGCGCAGACGCAGTGACCGTGGCGTGGATTCAAACAAAGGGGAGGGAGACAGCAATTTTTTAACCATCTCCCCGTTCGAAAAATCTATTTAATAAATGGACCCCAGATTTGGGACGTAACAGGGATTAAACTGATGAGAAGAGAGAACTACAGGAAATACCACTCATATCGGGTGGGACAGTTAATTGCACGGCGCAGACGCAGTGAGCGTGGCGTGGATTCAAACAAAAGGGAGGGAGCCAGCAATTTTTTAACCATCTCCCCGTTCGAAAAATCTATTTAATAAATGGACCCCAGATTGGGGACGTAACAGGGATTAAACTGATGAGAAGAGAGAACTATAGAAAATAGCACTCATATCGGGTGGGACAGTAAATTGCACGGCACAGACACAGTGACCGTGGATTCAAACAAGGGGGAGGGATACAGCGTTTTTTTAACCATCTCCCCATTCGAAAAATCAATTCAATTCACCTTTCCGGGACCCTTGGTGTTGTACGTGGCTGGGTGGAGGAAGAAACCTTCAATGACATCAACGGGACATGGCTAGCTTGGTATCCAACCTTGTGCAAATGGGAAGTTTGCGGTTGGGCAAATGGACGGTTTGCAGTGGTTTGCGGTGCATTAAAAGGGGAGTTTGGTCTGTCAATGTCTGTGAAGCGGGCGTAACCCTTACACTACCTGATCGATACAACATCATACCTGATCGTATACACACACTGGATGTTTTAAACCACGTTGTTCAAAAAAATAAATTGGATTGTTAGGTGATTTATGCCCTTTATGGATTAAAATCCAACTCTGCGTCAACTATGTAATTTTCCATGGGAGTTTTGCCATGGACCCCCCTCCGGCATGCCACAGTCCAGGTGTTAGTCCCCTTGAAACAACTTTTCCATCACTATTGTGGCCATAAAGAGTCCCTGTGGGTTTTAAAATTCGCCTGCCCATTGAAGTCAATGGCGGTTCGCCCGTTCGCGAACATTTGCGAAAATTCGCGTTCGCTGTTCGCGAACGGAAAATTTTGTGTTCGCAGCATCTCTACTTAGAATAGGCCACTTTAAAAACCTGTATTGGTGGTCACTAATGTCCATTAATTACACTTTAAAAAGCCGTATTGGTGGTCACTAAGGGGTCTTTACAAAAATTGGTTTTATTGCATCATTAAAAATATTCCTTTTGTGTGGATTGCTTTGAAGATCTATTTTGTGCCTGTGTGTGGTTCTGAATATTTTTTCTAGATAATGTTGCTTATTCTGTATTTATGGATGTTCTACAATATCCTTTTAGAGTCCAGTTTGTTTTTGTTTCAAATCATATTTGGCACCCATATTTGGCTTATGAATAGACTGGGCAACTATTGCCAACCTTAATGTTTCCCTCCCACTATCAGAACAAACCATATTTTTGCATTTTTTAAATGTTTCCCAGTGTGAATTTTTAGCAATTAATTCTATCTTTTCTAGTATGGTAATTACATAGAAAAATGCAGGCAGGCTAAATACAGATAATTGCAGAGAGAGAAAGATCTGTGCAAGACTTTTCAATGTCTTTTTTTCTGCTTATATTGAACTACAGGTGCAAATCTATAAGAATTGTTCATCTTTCCCATCTTTCCTGTCTCTTTCATTGTAGACTCTGTGTTTATTGAAAGAGTGATAACTTGCAGATATGTGAAGCAGCACTTGAGGGCTCAGACACACAGAGATTCATTCTGTGCTAAATGTTCTACTTCAGTGGGAAAAGATGCCTATAGCGGGCTTTTGTAATACGTTGTCCTAAGGTTACACCAGACAGAGAGAACTTTTGAGTATTATTAATTTTGTTTTGCTGTTTGATTTCATAGCCACAAAGTGTAATTCATTTGTGGTGCATTGGAATAAAACCATTTGTGCTGTTTGAGATGATACCATTGGACAAGTAAATAGAGGTGGTCTGTACCCGATGCAATCTATATTGACTGAAGACATTTCTCTATTGATTTCTGCCTATACTCATACAAGTGTTCATTTCTTATATATGTGTGTCAGATATAAATGTTCTCATTTATAAATCATGGCCTCAATAAATATGTCTAGGCAGTCCATTTTAGAGGCCAATAAATCTTGCAGTGCAAAAATGATTCGGTTGATTTATGTTTAATATTTTCTCTAATTAGTATTGATTTATCCCATCTAAGCATGAGTTTGAAAGTATGTGTGCTGGATTGGGGCTTGGGCAGTCTATTCTTGAGTAAAAGATGCTGCAAGTCTCATACTCAATGATAAGATACTATAAAGTGGCATTGTACTTTCAGTAAGTGTTGATATGTCATAGAGACATATCAAAAGTTGAGATCGGTGTGCTGAGCCCCCCACGATCTCCTGAAAGATGGGGGAGAAACACTCGCTCAGCATTTTGTCTCCTCGCTGCGCAAGATGGACCCATAGACTTTTTATTGAGTCCGTCTCACTTCCTGTCTTGCAGTGAGGAGAGAGAGCATGCTAATCGCATGCTTCTCTCCCCTTGTTATAGAGATCAGTTAGGGTCTCAGGGCTCAGCCCCCCACCAATAATAACTTTTGATGCTCCTATGACATATCAAACGTTTACTGAAAGTGCAGTGCCACTTTAAATGTCAGATTTAAAGAACATGGGTTTATCCTTAAAATAAAATATTGCCGGTTGTAATATTACATAGCTTCTATTAACTATTTCCCTATCATCAAAGAATGATTGTAGGATAAATGGAGTTTTTAGGTTTTCAAATGGTGTTAAATGCCCATAACAGCAGATTTAGGGGCCTAAGTTTCTATTTGCCACTCTTGCTGTGGATTTGGTCCTGCTTGTTGCAGAATACAGAAGCTGCGATAAGTGTCGGTGGCCGAGTTTTCTACAATTGTCTAAGGGCTATTTTGTACATTTGTGTCTAAAAAAGTTCTAAGTAACATTTTAGCAATATGCCAGGCAGTTTTCCTCTCAATGTGCTGACTTATAGGGGTTATCCATCTTCATACAATAGCCTCCCCCCCCCCCATATGTAGAGATGTCCCGAACTATTCGTCGGCGAATAGTTCCCGGCGAACATAGCTTGTTCACGTTCGCTGCTACGGGCGAACATATGCGATGTTCGGTCCGCCTCCTATACATCATCATTGAGCAAACTTTGACCCTGTACCTCACAGTCAGCAGACACATTCCAGCCAATCAGCATACCCTCCCTCCCACTGCCTCAAAAAGCAAGGACAGCATCCATCTTAGATTAATTCTGAAGCTGCAGTGTCACAAAGTGCTAATCGCAATGCGATTAATACAGGTTAGATTGCAAGATTGAGAATATAGTGCTATATTCCTTGTCAATTCTAGCAATACAGCCATTAGGAACTCAGATCTAAGTTGTAATCGCAATGCGATTAATATAACCTTTATTATTCGCATTGCGAATTCAACTTAGAGCTAAGTTCCTAATGGTTGTATTGCTAGAATTGACAACGAATATAGCACTATATTCTCAATCTTCGTTATATTCTATTAATATAACCATTAGGAACCCAGCAGCTCGCAAACCATTAGGAACCTAGCAGTTGAAATCGCAATGCGATTAATTCAAGTTCTATAAATCGCATTGCGATTTCAACAGAAGTGCTGCTGACTTCCGTGCTCATGGAGCGTCCCCATCACCATGGGAACGACTCCATGTTAGAATGTACTGTCGGATTTGAGAAAGTTGAAATCGCAATGCGATTAATTCAAGTTCCATAAATCGCATTGCGATTTCAACTTAACCACACTCTGCGCCAACTACGTAATTTTCCATGGGTGTTTTGCCATGGATCCCCCTCCGGCATGCCACAGTCCAGGTGTTAGTCCCCTTGAAACAACTTTTCCATCACTATTGTGGCCACAAAGAGTACCTGTGGGTTTTCAAATTCGCCTTCCTATTGATGTCTATTGCGGTTCGCCCGGTTCACACGTTCGCAAACATTTGCGGAAATTTTATGTTCGCGACATCCCTACCCATATGATGGGTACGAGCCTCCCTAGCATTGCAGGTGACGCTAGGGAGGCCTATCCCCATCCCCACCTACCATTGACTGCTCCCCCCGA
Source organism: Bufo gargarizans (assembly GCF_014858855.1). Taxonomy (NCBI): domain Eukaryota; kingdom Metazoa; phylum Chordata; class Amphibia; order Anura; family Bufonidae; genus Bufo; species Bufo gargarizans. Next base: position 253,650,695 of record NC_058082.1, on the reverse strand, counting down.
CACCGGATGTTTTCATCCATGTAGAGGGAGAAGCAGCAGCGGGGGTGTAGGGACGAGGAGCGGCGCAGGGAGCGGGGTAAGTATTTTCCTCCTGAGGTGCCCGGCCATGGGGGGCTACTGTATGATGTTGGATAACCCCTTTAAGCCCAAAATTTCCCTAACCTATTTTGATTGCACTATGATGTAGTTAGGACCAGTGGGAAAGTAATATTTTACCTAATGTACTGCATTTCCATTCTTTGTGTCCTGGGGTATGAAGAGACATCGTTAAAGAAATTAGTAAGCAGAAAAATAGCTACATGTCTTATTTTTCATGTATTTCAAATAAAGCAGATCACAGTCACAAAATAGCAAAACCATTAAAGGAGTTTTTGGGGAATACAATATTAATATTGGTGAATTTCTGACTCCTGGCAGCCACACTGGTCAGATATTTGAAGGTCATAAAGCACTTGGTTGTGTGATGTGGCCTTCTCACAACATACTAGGCACTGTACATTGTATAGTGGCTATGCTGGGTATTGCAGCTCAGGTTCATTCACTAAAACAGGACTGAGCTGCGCTTAGGCCACATGACATCACAGGCCTAGGACGCGGCTCTCACTGGAGAGCCAGGCCACTTCAAACGGCTCATCGGAAGGAGTGCTGGGAGGTGGACCCCACAGTTCTGATATTAAAGACCTTTCTGGAGGTCATCAATATTTTACTCTCAAATAAATTTACTCTTAAATAAATCACAGCAATAAATTGATGAAATGCACCTGCTCTACAGTTTACATACCTTTGGATCTTAATATTTTTATATTGCTTCATTTTGCGTCAACAATGGCTTGCATTTGTTCATACAGTTAAAACCAGAAATTTACATACACTATATAAAATTACACATATGCATGTTTTTCTCAATATCTGGCATTAAATCAGAATAAACCTTTCCTGTTGGTCAATTAGGATTACCATAATTATTATTATTTGCCAAATGCCAGAATAATGAGAGAGAGAATGTTTTAAGATGTTTTTATTACTTTCTGCAAATTATATTATAATATTTTATTAATATTTGGCTCCATTGCCCTTAAACTGTATGACTTGGGTCAAACGTTTTGGATATCCTTCCACTAGCTTCTCGCAATAGCTGGTCTAACTGTTTGTAGGTTGCCTTGCTCGCACCTGCCTTTTCAGCTTTGCCCATACATTTTCAATAGGATTGCGATCAGTGCTTTGTGATGGCCACTCCAAAGCATTGGCTTTGTTATCCTTAAGCCACTGTGTGACCAGTTTGACAGTCTGCTTTGGGTCATTGTCTATTTGGAGACCCACTTCCACCAAAGCTTTCAATTCCTGGCTGATGTCTTGAGAAGTTGCTTCAGTATTTCCACATAATCTTCTTTCCTCATGAAGCCATCTATTTTGTGAAGTGCACCAGTCCCTCCTGCAGCAAAACAACTCCACAACATGATGCTGCCACCCCAGTGTTTCACAGTTGGGATGGTGTTCTTAGGCTTCCAAGCTTCTACCTTTTTCCTCCAAACATAACGATGGTCATTGTGGTCAAAAAGTTACATTTTAGTTTCGTTACACCACAGGACATGTCTCCAAAAATGTAGGTCTTTGTTCCTGTGTGCAATTGCAAACATTCTTCTGGCATTTTTATGGTTCTTTTGGAGTAATGGCTTCTTCTTGGCAGAGTGGCCTTTCAGCCCATGTTGCTCCAGTACTTTTTTCACTTTGGATATTAACACAATCTTACCAGCTTCCGTCTTCATCTACACAAGGTCTTTTGCTTTTGTTCTTGGACTGATATGCACATGTCGGATCAAAGCACGTTCTTCTCTGGGACACAGAACCCGTCTCTTTCCTGAGCAGTATGATGGCAGGACATTCCCATCTTGTTTGTACTTGCGTATAATTGTTTGTACAGATGAACAAGGCACCTTCAGGAATCTTGAAATTGCACCCAAGGTTGAGCCAGACTTGTGCAAGTCCACAATTCTCTTCCTGATATCTTGGCTGATTTCTATCCCATTATGCTACACAAAGAAACAGAGTGTGCCAGTTTTGCATTTAAATACATCCACAGGTGTGTATCTAATTAACTCAGATAATTTTAGAAAAGAATGACCCTTTTAGCCCAGAATATTTTGAAAATGAACATAAATCAATAGCTGAAGGATATACCAATTCTGTTTTAGGCCTAGTATTTATTCTCTTTCTTTAAAAAAATAAAATAACCTTTATTATATTCTTTTAAAATAAATACAAGACAAGATAATATATCTTTATATCTCTCTGTGTTATAGTTTTTCAAAAGACTTTCGTAATAATATTAATAATAATAAAAAAAAAAATGTATTTTCTTTTTCAAATCTTCTGTATGCATTAAAGGTATTATTGTTTAGGTATAGATATATAATGGCTGTGGTTGTGTTAGCGTTTCACACACCACCGCTACAATAATGAGATGTTTTTTTTTTACCAGTTATTAGCCGCTGCTTTGTTAGAACACCTTTTATATATTATCTAAACATTCAGCTTATTTCCTGTGTACTGAAAAGCTCTAATAATCAGTTGCTCTCTGTTAGCAAAATTGTTTATTATAAGTAAGACAGTTTGTTACACTGTTCAACTCATTAAATTTTGCTTACTTTCTAAATATCACAGTTGCCAATCTAATACTCATTCTCTGCTCAATTTGAGCTAGCTTTCTCCAAATAATCTATTTCCTAAATATCCTCCATTATGGTTCTCAATTCTATTTCTCACAATTAGATTCAGGGGGACGCCTACAGGTCGGCAACTTGTTTCACAACTCTAATGCTTTTGTATTTAAAAAGCAGACCAGAGCTCCCCCGACATGTTTCACCACATATGTGGCATCTTCAGGGGTTAGGAGCGTGTAACATGTGCTGGGTTCATTAGATTTTAAAAAGGTCGGGAACGACTATTGCTCATTGAAACTCCTGAAGTACTTACTAGAATACGGAAAAAAAAAATGTATTTAATGAATTAGACAATTACCTAGAAAGGGAGATTAAAGAGATACAAACCTTTAATCAACATCCAGACTATACAAATCTTGAGCTTAAACTTAAAAATAATATTGATCATTTACTGTGTAAAAATAATCGACAATTAATCTTTCGGAAGATAGTGATGCCATCTCGAACTGTATAGAAATAGTCGTATTACGATTACAATTGGACAGACCACTAGCTCTTGGCTAAGAGCCTAGGTAATTGGATCGATCTTTTCAGACTCAAATTCGAGAACTATCAGGTTGTCCTCTTTGCGATTTTTGCACATAATATAATTCGGATATTGGACTGAATACTTGGATATTTTCAAATACGTTAGAATATTCTCCTGTCAATCCTCGCGATTAATTGGTTTTATCCGATTATATATTTATATCCATTGGGTTCTTGATTACCATTGTGTTTCAGTGATTTCAGATTGTAGGTACTATTTTAATGAATTTGTATATGTGATTAAATGTTTGAATATTGATATATATTTTTAATACAATAATTTATATTATCTAATAAAGTACCACGGCTACCAGATATAGCGAGTGCCCAGCCCTTTCTTTTGAATATTTTTGCTTTATAGATTGGGTGAATCTGTGGGCTATGAGCACCCATCTTGGTTCTCTCACACAATAGTGCGACCTATCACCTGTGAATTCAATTCCATTTTTGCATCACCCATTAGGTCAGCACACTGTGTGGGGGGGACCGTGGATATCTGGAGCCATGTGGAAAATAAAAGACAGAAGATTGAGGCCTTCATGTTTGATGGAGAAACTGGTATAGAAACAAATGGAGAGGTCTGCATTAGGGATATATTTAAAGAGTTAGAAACATTATTAACTAGGGAACTCAAACAAAGATGGGAAATTAAAATCCTGGAACAATATATCGTATTAGATAAAATCCCAAAAGGTCTTACATTGACCAAAAATCCAGCACAGGATCTATGGGAACCTTCATTCAATGAGGAATGGGAGACATTACTGCATCATCAGTCTATAGCCCTTACTAAACTGATTATTAAAAGGAGGAGAGTCATACTTGAAGAAGTCTCCGTAAAAATCAATGTAATTAAGGAAATCATTATGAAATTGCCTAAAAATGATGAATACAATACAGGGAGTGCAGAATTATTAGGCAAATGAGTATTTTGACCACATCATCCTCTTTATGCATGTTGTCTTACTCCAAGCTGTATAGGCTCGAAAGCCTACTACCAATTAAGCATATTAGGTGATGTGCATCTCTGTAATGAGAAGGGGTGTGGTCTAATGACATCAACACCCTATATCAGGTGTGCATAATTATTAGGCAACTTCCTTTCCTTTGGCAAAATGGGTCAAAAGAAGGACTTGACAGGCTCAGAAAAGTCAAAAATAGTGAGATATCTTGCAGAGGGATGCAGCACTCTTAAAATTGCAAAGCTTCTGAAGCGTGATCATCGAACAATCAAGCGTTTCATTCAAAATAGTCAACAGGGTCGCAAGAAGCGTGTGGAAAAACCAAGGCGCAAAATAACTGCCCATGAACTGAGAAAAGTCAAGCGTGCAGCTGCCAAGATGCCACTTGCCACCAGTTTGGCCATATTTCAGAGCTGCAACATCACTGGAGTGCCCAAAAACACAAGGTGTGCAATACTCAGAGACATGGCCAAGGTAAGAAAGGCTGAAAGACGACCACCACTGAACAAGACACACAAGCTGAAAAGTCATGACTGGGCCAAGAAATATCTCAAGACTGATTTTTGTAAGGTTTTATGGACTGATGAAATGAGAGTGAGTCTTGATGGGCCAGATGGCTGGATTGGTAAAGGGCAGAGAGCTCCAGTCCGACTCAGACGCCAGCAAGGTGGAGGTGGAGTACTGGTTTGGGCTGGTATCATCAAAGATGAGCTTGTGGGGCCTTTTCGGGTTGAGGATGGAGTCAAGCTCAACTCCCAGTCCTACTGCCAGTTTCTGGAAGACACCTTCTTCAAGCAGTGGTACAGGAAGAAGTCTGCATCCTTCAAGAAAAACATGATTTTCATGCAGGACAATGCTCCATCACACGCGTCCAAGTACTCCACAGCGTGGCTGGCAAGAAAGGGTATAAAAGAAGAAAATCTAATGACATGGCCTCCTTGTTCACTTGATCTGAACCCCATTGAGAACCTGTGGTCCATCATCAAATGTGAGATTTACAAGGAGGGAAAATAGTACACCTCTCTGAACAGTGTCTGGGAGGCTGTGGTTGCTGCTGCACGCAATGTTGATGGTGAACAGATCAAAACACTGACAGAATCCATGGATGGCAGGCTTTTGAGTGTCCTTGCAAAGAAAGGTGGCTATATTGGTCACTGATTTGTTTTTGTTTTGTTTTTGAATGTCAGAAATGTATACAGGGAGTGCAGAATTATTAGGCAAGTTGTATTTTTGAGGATTAATTTTATTATTGAACAACAACCATGTTCTCAATGAACCCAAAAAACTCATTAATATCAAAGCTGAATATTTTTGGAAGTAGTTTTTAGTTTGTTTTTAGTTTTAGCTATTTTAGGGGGATATCTGTGTGTGCAGGTGACTATTACTGTACATAATTATTAGGCAACTTAACAAAAAACAAATATATACCCATTTCAATTATTTATTTTTACCAGTGAAACCAATATAACATCTCAACATTCACAAATATACATTTCTGACATTCAAAAACAAAACAAAAACAAAGCAGTGACCAATATAGCCACCTTTCTTTGCAAGGACACTCAAAAGCTTGCCATCCATGGATTCTGTCAGTGTTTTGATCTGTTCACCATCAACATTGCGTGCAGCAGCAACCACAGCCTCCCAGACACTGTTCAGAGAGGTGTACTGTTTTCCCTCCTTGTAAATCTCACATTTGATGATGGACCACAGGTTCTCAATGGGGTTCAGATCAGGTGAACAAGGAGGCCATGTCATTAGATTTTCTTCTTTTATACCCTTTCTTGCCAGCCACGTTGTGGAGTACTTGGACGCGTGTGATGGAGCATTGTCCTGCATGAAAATCATGTTTTTCTTACCTTGCAGACTTCTTCCTGTACCACTGCTTGAAGAAGGTGTCTTCCAGAAACTGGCAGTAGGACTGGGAGTTGAGCTTGACTCCATCCTCAACCCAAAAAGGCCCCACAAGCTCATCTTTGATGATACCAGCCCAAACCAGTACTCCACCTCCACCTTGCTGGCGTCTGAGTCGGACTGGAGCTCTCTGCCCTTTACCAATCCAGCCATCTGGCCCATCAAGACTCACTCTCATTTCATCAGTCCATAAAACCTTACAAAAATCAGTCTTGAGATATTTCTTGGCCCAGTCATGACTTTTCAGCTTGTGTGTCTTGTTCAGTGGTGGTCGTCTTTCAGCCTTTCTTACCTTGGCCATGTCTCTGAGTATTGCACACCTTGTGTTTTTGGGCACTCCAGTGATGTTGCAGCTCTGAAATATGGCCAAACTGGTGGCAAGTGGCATCTTGGCAGCTGCACGCTTGACTTTTCTCAGTTCATGGGCAGTTATTTTGCGCCTTGGTTTTTCCACACGCTTCTTGCGACCCTGTTGACTATTTTGAATGAAACGCTTGATTGTTCGATGATCACGCTTCAGAAGCTTTGCAATTTTAAGAGTGCTGCATCCCTCTGCAAGATATCTCACTATTTTTGACTTTTCTGAGCCTGTCAAGTCCTTCTTTTGACCCATTTTGCCAAAGGAAAGGAAGTTGCCTAATAATTATGCACACCTGATATAGGGTGTTGATGTCATTAGACCACACCCCTTCTCATTACAGAGATGCACATCACCTAATATGCTTAATTGGTAGTAGGCTTTCGAGCCTATACAGCTTGGAGTAAGACAACATGCATAAAGAGGATGATGTGGTCAAAATACTCATTTGCCTAATAATTCTGCACGTAGTGTATTTGTGAAAGTTGAGATGTTATATTGGTTTCACTGGTAAAAATAAATCATTGAAATGGGTATATATTTGTTTTTTGTTAAGTTGCCTAATAATTATGCATAGTAATAGTCACCTGCACACACAGATATCCCCCTAAAATAGCTAAAACTAAAAACTACTTCCAAAAATATTCAGCTTTGATATTAATGAGTTTTTTGGGTTCATTGAGAACATGGTTGTTGTTCAATAATAAAATTAATCCTCAAAAATACAACTTGCCTAATAATTCTGCACTCCCTGTATGTGGCAGGGGAGACTGTGTAATAACTTAGATAAAGTAGAGTTTGACATAGTAGATAAAAAACAAATAAAATGAGACACAATAACAATAATAATAGACATAAATCCAATCAGATGGACAGGAATGACCAGTTGAGCAATAATAGAGATACACACTATGGTAGAGAGGAGATGATTGATACACCTACTCAAAGAGACATTGTAGCTCAGATTCCAGTCCATAATAGATTTGAGGCTTTAGAAGAACAGGGGCATTTTTTAGACCAAACTCCACCTCACCACAGACCACGAACACGTCAAAAGACTCCCCAATTAAGGACACATATGCACAATATGATTTCCCCCCGAATCACAAGTACAATTTAGGGAACAAACACCACAACTCACGACAGGAGCACAAACCACGCTATCAACAAAGAACCCCAAAACTGGATGTTTATCAGGAGAATCACTATAATCAGAGGCACCGATCACCCATAAGGAAAGACAGAGGAAGAGGAAGATTAGAAGAGGGGGAAGGAAGAACACGGGAATATCGTAAGGGTCTAAAGTTTGCCCCCATGAAAAGACTCAATAAATTTGAAATGTTCATAGGGGTAGAGAAATATATAAGACGATTATGTCTCAAGAAATACCATATTAGGAATACAAGGAATGAAGAAGAAACTTCCAGGGCTGAATATACTCATACTACCCTGAAAAGAAAATCTAAAAAATACCCACGTAATGAGATGGGTCCCGAATTGACCACGTTAAAAAAAATTGTTGAAAATGACATAAGGAATTTGAAAGAGAATCCTAGATTTAGGAGAAACAATTTAACAAATTGTGAAGTGAAGGCGATCAAAGAATTACAGGAGGAAAATAATATTATCATCTGCCCAGCCGATAATGGCGGCTCCATAGTCATTCAGGATATGGAGAGATATGATGCAGAATGTCTACGCCAACTGTCAGATATGAACACATACAAACCTATGATAGGAAACCCAATTGAGGTGTTCCAGAAAGAATTAAAGGTGTTATGTGACAGAGGCGTAGAGAAAGGCATTCTAACAAATGATGAATATCTCTTTATCCTAAATGACACACCAAGAACACCTATCTTTTACTGCCTCCCAAAAATTCACAAGAATAAAGTAGACCCACCTGGGAGACCCATAGTTTCGGGTATTGGGTCAATGACTGCGAATCTGTCCCAATACATTGATGTACTGCTTCAGCCCAAGGTCAAAATAATACCGTCATATACGAAAGATACGACCCAAGTCATAAAAATAGTAGAAAGTTTAGACGTTAAATCCAATTGGATAATGGGCACTTTGGACGTACAGTCATTGTACACAGTAATAGATCATGAACAGGGGAAAGATGCAATAAGAAATATGCTCCTTAAAGATGGGACCCTTCCTAATACACAAGTAGACTTCATTATTGAAGAGATTGATTTTATCCTTAAGCACAATTATTTAGATTTTAATGGTCAATTTTATTTGCAGACCCAGGGTACTGCCATGGGCACCAGGTTTGCCCCCAGTTATGCCAACTTATTCATGGCTAATTGGGAGGAGTCCATCATCACACCGAGGCTGGGGACAGACCTGGTGCTCTGGCAAAGATACATCGACGATGTATTCTTTATCTGGCAATCAAGCCAATCACATTTAGATCAGTTTTTAATTCATATTAACAGTAATAATTTTAATTTTAAATTTACCTCCACAATTAGCCAAACAAAGCTTGAATTTTGGGATTTACAGATTCAAATAAAAGACATGAAAATAAAATGTAGTACTTTTACTAAACCTACAGCCCGTAACAGCTTTATATTATATAATAGTTGTTATCTTCCAAAATGGCTCCTAAATATACCTCAAGGACAGTTTAGAAGAATAAAAAGAAACTGTACAACGGATCAACAATTTGAGGAGGAGGCGACAAAAATGAAACAACAATTTCTAGTGAAACAGTATCCTTTAAAAATACTAGACGAAACTATATGTAGGGTTCGTAATATGGATAGGAGCTCCTTCTTTAATGACAACACTGTGCCTCAAAAAGGGAAAATTGATGAACAGATTAGGATGATCTTACCATATAATGAACAATATGGAAAAATTCGGAAGATCATCAATAAATACTGGCACATAGTCCAGAAGGATAAAATTATTGGAGGAATGATGCTCGAATTCCAGCTTATTTTTTTTACAAAGGCCCCGAACTTGGGCCTTAAGATTGCACCAACAACTAAACCAAAAAAAGGAGTACAAACGATACAAAAATGGGCCGATATCAAGGGCTTCTTCAGGTGTGGACAGTGCAATAATTGCAAGTCCACGTCTTTTCCCAAAAAGACAATGGAAATAACTTTAACCTCAAATTGATATAGACATACAATTAAATAATTTTTATCCTGTGATACAAGTGATGTTGTATATGTTATTGAATGCCCTTGTAAATTACAGTATATTGGGAGAACAAAGAGATTATTAAAGAAAAGGATAGTGGTGCATATTGGTAAGATTAAAAAGGGCTTCGAAAATCACTCCCTTTCGAGTCATTTTAAAGATGTACACAACTGTGATCCTTCAGGCCTTAAATTTGCAGCCCTTGAAAAAATACATAGAGATTGGAGGGGAGGCGATCACATAGCTAGGATGTCAAGAGCGGAAACTCAAAAGATTTTCGAATTTGACACACTCCTCCCAATGGGACTGAACTCTGAATTTGAACTGTTTGGCTTCCTGTAGGGGTGAGCGCCATCGGCGGGCTAGACCGTGCCATATTTAGGGTGGCCGGTCCCTCTCTGCCGCTGACGCTCACTTCAAATACACCACAATAAGATTTGAACTTGATACAGAAAGCCATGACAAGGAATGTATACATAATTCAAGAATATTGCAAATTTTCGATATGGAGCTTTTATGAGGAGATTTTTGTGAAAAAGAAAATATTTTTATGAAAGTTTTTTATTGAAGTGACTTTTATGCAAAATTGTTTATATATAAACTATTTTTAAGTATCCAGTTTCCCCCATACCATTGACATGGAGGCACCAATTTTCGTATACTTACAAATATACATTTATGGTTTTTATATTTTTTAATGTGTTTATGTATATAATTTTGTGGTATTTATGTAGAGTATTAAATTTTTTATGTTTTTTAGAAGAAACGCAATGGAAACGCATCCATCCCGCATATGCGTTTTTTGGGGATTGTGCGTTTTTGATTGCAAAATCATCTGTAGTTCACAATAAGTCTATACAATATTGTCCAATATGTTGGGATTAAATATCTGATGTCTATATCTTTGTAAACACCAGATGAGGTTTTCACATATTAATGTAACCTAAATGATGTACTTCTGACATAAACGCAACAAAAACGCACCAATACCGCAGATGCGTTTTTTCATTTTTGGTACGTTTTTGTATAACACCATCTAAATACGGAAGGAGTATGCACAGTGATAAAATATTATTGAAAATATTATTGAGGATACTACCTCATATTGTCTTTATTGGAGATATTAACAATGCTTGATTTAAAGTGACTCCAGAATCAAGATCCAGTACATAATTTGAGGAAAACCAGATCCACTACAGATTTTGGGGAAAACCTGATCAATTTCCGAATTTCACCAACTACTGAAGTCCTCTATAAAAGGAGAGACATTAGTGAGGGGAGGTCAACCACTGAGGAAGGGGCCACTAAGAGCCCCGAAACGCGTCTGGTACTGGACCCCCCGACTCAACTTAAGGACCACTAATTTTTGCAGTTCCGATCCTTCCTGGAGACATTACATTGAAGGTTTATCGGGTGTATCTGCAGAATTGTGGACCATAAAGAAACGCTGGCGCCAGCAAGTAAGGAACTTTGATTGTTCATTCAAAGGACAGATTGTCGAAATCCCTTCGAAAAAATCTATTAGGAGACACTATATACCACTTTACGTTGAAGTCGATGCTCACATATGCAAGTTATAGCGGAGATTCTAACCTGATTACCACGCGGGACACCGCGAACTGTTGATCGGAGCCGCCCAAGCATATCGAATACGTGAGTAGACTGAATAACATAATCGACAATTAATCCTTTGGAAGATAATGTTGCCACTTTGAACTGTGTAAAAATAATCGACAATTAATCTTTCGGAAGATAGTGATGCCATCTCAAACTGTATAGAAATAGTCGTATTACGATTACAATTGGACAGACCACTAGCTCTTGGCTAAGAGCCTAGGTAATTGGATCAATCTTTTCAGACTCAAATTCGAGAACTATCAGGTTGTCCTCTTTGCGATTTTTGCACATGATATAATTCGGATATTGGACTGAATACTTGGATATTTTCGAATACGTTAGAATATTCTCCTGCCAATCCTCGCGATTAATTGGTTTTATCCGATTATATATTTTTATCCATTGGGTCCTTGATTACCATTGTGTTTCAGTGATTTCAGATTGTAGGTACTATTTTAATGAATTTGTATATGTGATTGAATGTTTGAATATTGATATATATTTTTAATGCAATAATTTATATTATCTAATAAAGTACCACGGCTACCAGATATATCGAGTGCCCAGCCCTTTCTTTTGAACATTTACAAAATGAGTTAAAAGAGAGAAAACATAGAAAATACATCAGAGATTAATCTGATTCTGAGAGTGATCGTGTATATATCTGGAAGACGAGACAAAGCATTAAAGATATTTCACAAAGATATACAGAGATTTCGGATACAGAAACATCAGGAAAAAAGGGCTCAGTACAATTGGGTATACAAAACCAAGGAGTAGGTACAAAGACACAATTTAAGAAGAGGAAATATCAAATACCCAAAAGACAAACGAAAGATCAGGCTGAAGCAAGACAAATATGCTCAGACATAATAGGAAACAGATACCATCAAAGGTTAAAAATACAAATTCAAATATCACCTCCTATGGTGTCATTTAGTGGCTCACAGCCCTTTGCTTTTGCGCAATCATTAAATCGAATGACAGAGTAACGACAGAGTACGAGTATGCAGCCAACCCAAACGTCCCAAAATGCGCAGATATCAAATCCATCAAGAGAGAAAAACATGTCCATTGCCCCCCTTTTTTAGGTCATTCAGCGGTACAATTACAAGATCAAGAAAAATAGGGTTACAACAAATAGAGAATGAATCAGATAATGACAGATTAGAAAATTGACAGATTATGAACCTGTCATCACATGTTTTGACAGAAGCTGAAGAATCATTATTATCAAAAGGCCTTACATTCTCACCAGTACCACAATGCGATAAACTTACTTGGATAAAAGATTTTAATTCATTTGCACGAAAACTGGCACTCCATAAAACGCACTCACATTCTGAACATGATATAAAATGAATGTATGAAAAAGAAAGAAAATGCATTAAAACATTGGAGAGCCTAATAAATGAAAATGAAGGCCTAAAATACCTTCAGATCCACCTTTTACAACATTAAAACCTAAGTCAAAACTGACACCACCTTTTTCTTAGTATAAAGAAATAGATACATTTGTAAATCTAGTTACACAGGATATACAAACTTTAAAACTCAGAAAAGAACGGAGTAAATCAAACCTGACTCAGAAAATGAAGCATTAGCACAACTGAGTAAAAATGAAACACTGATAATTAAATCTAGTGATAAAGGAGGTAATATTGTCATACAGGATAAACAAGATTATGTTAATATGGTTCTGAGACTTCTAAATGACAAACAAAATTATCAGATCCTTTATGAAAATCCCACTGAGAAGTACTTACAGGAGTTAAAATAACTTCTTACACGAGCAAAAACTGAAAATCTGATCAGTAAAGATGAATTTCAGTAGCTATATAATAAAACTCCAACTATTCCAACATTTTATGCTCTTTCTAAGGTGCACAAAAAGAAAATAGCAATTCCAGGCAGACCTATAGTGTCAGGAAATGATAGCCTGACACAAGTAATAAGTAACTATGTTGACCAAGTACTAAAATGTTGTGTAACGGCATTACCTTTGCATATAAAAGACACAAAAGATCTTTTAAAAATCAATGATACATCTCTCCCTCCAAACACTTTTCTAGCGATCTCTTTATAGTAACATACAGCACTCCTTTGGCCTAAATGCGGTAAAATATTTTCTAAACACAAAATGATTTTTTTATATCTCTACTTGAATTTATTTTAGAACACAATTATTTTACTTTCCAGGAGCGGTTCTATAAACAAACAAAAGGGACCACAATGGGGACGGCTTGTGCACCAACTTACGCAAATCTTTTTTTAAGGGTGGTGGGAGAATCACATAGTATTCACAGATGAGATGTCTCTATATACCTGCCACATAATTTATTGGGGCAGGTACAGATGTAGCAGGGGTAACACACACACTCTTAACTCAAATTTCTTAACTCATTGCATTATCTTCAAACAAAAGCCATTAAAAAGCACATTTAGTTGCATTTAGTTTAGATAACATGTCTCATAAAGCATGTGTGTTACTCCTGCTACATCCTTATATAGATGACAATCTCATCCTATGGGAGGGCAATTAATCTCGTTTTCAAGAATTTGATGACATCCTAAATGACAACAACATTGGTATGAGATATACACATGAAATACAGGAGAAAAAGATTTACTTCCTCGATTTGAAAATAAAAAAAATTGGAAGATGGTAGTTTAAGTACAGACATGGTAGTTTAAGTAAAGACATCTATAGGAAACAAATGGCAACAAATGACTACTTGCACTGGACAAGTTGGCATCCTCTCCTATTAAAAAGGGGAATACCAACGGACAGTATCTTAGAGCATGAGAAATTGCTCAGATGAAGAGTCCTTTTTTGTTGAAAGTAAAAAATTACTATCCCATACGTCCTCTTAAAAAAGCTTTTAATAAGGCTAGGATAAAAAGACGTTAGGATAAAAAACCTCTTAACATCTAAGATAACAAAAAAAGAAGAAATTATTAGATGTATAGGAACGTATGATGGATACGCAAAGTAAATTAATGCTATTTTGAAAAGACACTGGGACGTTTTGAAATCAGACAGAGATTTAAAATCTGTCCTTAGCCCGCATCCAAGTATAACTTTTCAGAGAGGATGAAATCTTAACCCCTTTAGGACCGGGCTCATTTTCACCTTAAGGACCAGGCCATTTTTTTGCAAATCTGACCAGTGTCACTTTATGTGGTGATAACTTTAAAACGCTTTGACTTATCCAAGCCATTCTGAGATAGTTTTTTTGTCACATATTGTACTTCATGACACTGGTAAAATGGAGTTTAAAAAATTCATTTTTATTTATTAAAAAATACCAAATTTGGAAAAATTAGCAAATTTCCGAGTTTCAATTTCTCTACTTCTATAATACATAGTAATACCTCCAAAAATAGTTATTACTTTACATTCCCCATATGTCTACATCATGGTAGGATAATTTTGGGAATGACATCTTATTTTTTAAGGACGTTAAAATGCTTAGAAGTTTAGAAGCAAAATTTTAAAATTTTTCAGAAATTAAAAGCAAAAACACTTTTTAAGGACCAGTTCAGGTCTGAAGTCACTTTGTGAGGCTTACATAATAGAAACCACCCAAAAATGACTCCATTCTAGAAACTACACCCCTTAAGGTATTCAAAACTGATTTAACAAATGTTGTTAACCCTTTAGGTGTTCCAGAAGAGTTAATGACAACATTTTCCATTTTAATCAATTTTTTCCAGTAACAAAGCAAGGGTTAACAGCCAAACAAAACTCAATATTTATTGCCCTGATTCAGTAGTTTGCAGAAACACCCCGTATGTGGCTGTAAACTACTGTACAGGCACACGGTAGGGCATAGAGGGAAAGGTGCGCCGTGTGGTTTTTAGAAGGCAGATTTTGCTGGACTGGTTTATTTACACAATGTCCCATTTGAAGCCCCCTTGAAGCCCCCCTGGTGCACCCCTAGAGTAGAAACCATAAAAGTGACCCATTTAAGAAACTACACCCCTCAAGGTATTCAAAACTGATTTTACAAACTTTGTTAACCCTTTAGGTGTTCCATAAGAGTTATTGGCAAATGGAGATGAAATTTAAGAATTGAAATATTTTGGAAAATTTTCAATTTTAATAATTTTTTTTCCAGTAACAAAGCAAGGGTTAACAGCCAAACAAAACTCAATATTTATTGGCCCGATTCTATAATTTGCAGAAACACCCAATATGTGGCCGTAAACGACTGTGCGGGCACACGGTAGGGCGTAGAGGGAAAGGAGCACGGTGTGGTTTTTGGAAGGCAGATTTTGCTGGACTGGTTTATTTACACCATGTCCCATTTGAAGCCCCCCTGATGCACCCCTAGAATAGAAACCCCATAAAAGTGACCCCATGCTCTATATTCTATTTTTGTGAGGCAAGGTTACCAAAAATAAAAATTCAGAAATTTCATCTCCATTTGCCATAAACTGTTGAGTAACACCTAAAGGGTTAATAAAGTTTGTAAAATCAGTTTTGAATACCTTGAGGGGTGTAGTTTCTTAGATTGGGTCACTTTTATGGAGTTTCTACTCTAGGGGTGCATCAGGGGTTCTTTAAATGGGACATGGTGCCAAAAAAAAGGCCATCAAAATCTGCCTTCCAGAAACCATATGGCATTCCTTTACTTCTGCGTCCTGCCGTTTGGGCATACAGCAGTTTACAACCACAACATATGGGGTGTTTCTGTAAACTGCAGAATCAGGGTAATAAATATTAAGTTTTGTTTGGCTGTTAACCCTTGCTTTGTTACTGGAAAAAATGGATAAAATTTGAAAATGTGCCAAAAAATAGCTGTTTTGGCACAGTTTTTATATTATTTTTTTGACCGTGTTCATCTGAGGGGCTAGTTCATGGGGTATTTGTATATAGAAGATTCTTACGGACTCAGCGATACCTTATATGTCTACTTTTAAAATGTATTTAAGTTTTACACTATATTATCTTTTTATAAACAAAAAAATATATACATTTTAGTATCTCTATAGTCTAAGAGTCATTTTTTGTTTTTGTTTTTAGCTGATTATCTTAGGTATGGGCTCATTTTATGTGGGATGAGAGGACGGTTTTATTGGCACTATTTTGGGGGGGCTTATGACTTTTTGATCGCTTGCTATTACACTTTATGCACCGTTTTTATTTTACCCCTCATCTGAGGGGTTAGGTCATGGGGTATTTTTATAGAGCAGATTCTTACGGACGCGGTGATACCTAATATGTCAACTTTTTTTATTTTAGTTTTACAAAATAATATTTACTTTTTTTTTTTTTTTTGTGTTAGTGTCTCAAGTCTGAGAACCATATATTTTTTTCCGATTGTCAGTGGCTAAATGTAAATACAATTGGGGAAGGGGATTATAAATGTAGTACTCCATGGAAGTGTGGTACTCCCTGAAGCAACCAATAATGCAGAGGTCCGGATGATCGGGGCACATGTCACACTGAGTCCTTCCGTATCCCCCTCCTGTGACACACTTTGCACCATTTTTGGGTCCGTCCCTTCTTTCCAGTATGAGGGACCACACCTGGAAAGTGTTGGCCAGGGACGATCCGGGTGCCTCCAGTTCCCGAGGTACTTCGGTCTGCTCTTTCTTGGTCAGAAAAGATCAGGCCCTTGAGAACTGCCTCATAGAACTTGAGGAATTTCCCTGTGTTGCCAGCGCTCCGGGACAGCACAAAAGAGTTGTACAAGGCAACCTGTACCAAGTAGACCGCAACTTTTTTCTACCATGCCCGGGTTTTGCGCATGGCATTATATGGCTTGAGGACTTGATCAGAGAGATCAACTCCTCCCATATACCGATTGTAGTCGACGATACAATTGTGCTTGATGACCGTTGCCGTGGTACCTCGCACAGGGACAGGGGTGATGCCGTTACCGTGAATTGTGGACAGTACAAGGACATCCCTCTTGTCCTTACTTCTGACCAGCTACAGGTTTCCACTGGTAAGGGCACGGGTCTCACCCCTGGGGATAGGTACCTGAAGGTGGTGGGTAGGGAGGCCGCGTTGATTTTTCTGCACGGTCCCACAAGCGGACGTGGATCTGGCAGCGAGGGACTGGAACAAGGTGATACTAGTATAAAAGTTATCCACGTACAGGTGGTAACCCTTATCTAGCAGTGGTTGCATAAGGTCCCACACACGTTTCCAGCTAACACCCAGAGTGGGGGGACATTCTGGGGGTTGAATACGGGAATCTCGCCCCTCGTACACACAAAACTTGTAAGTGTATCCTGAGGTACTCACACAAAGTTTGTACAGCTTCACACCATACCTCACCCGCTTAGAGGGAACATACTGGCGGAAAATGAGTCTCCCCTTGAAAGCAATGAGAGACTCATCAACCACGACCTCCCTTCCAGATACATAGGCCTCCAAAGTGATCGATGACCGGTCTGATTTTGTACAGGCCGTCATAGGCAGGATCACCTTGGGGGGGACATGCTGCATTATCTGCATAATGCAGGCATTTCGGATGGCCTCAAACCGGGTACGTGTCATGGCCGTACTGTAAAATGGGGTCTAGTAGAGGATGTCCCCACTCCAGTAATGCCTGACACTGGGCTTTTTTACTAGGCCCATGTGCAGCACAAGGCCCCAAAACATCCTCATCTCGGCTGCACTGACCGGAGTCCAGCCACGACCATGTTATGGCCGTGACTCCTTGGGAGCCGCAACTGTATGCGGCTCCCAAGGAGTCACGGCCATAACATGGTCGTGACATAGCCCAAAAGGAGCCCGGGTGTTGAGCAATGAACTGTTGGGAGTACACATTCGTTTGCTCCACTATCAGATTCGCAAAGTGGTCACTGAAAAAATTACTAAAATAGTCATATTCAGTGAAGCCCACTGTGGGAATCTGGATTCCTGCTTGGCCAACAAAATCAGGAATCATAGGCTCAAAATGCTCTGGGGTACACCATGCAAGTTCACCGGTAGGGGGCTCCGGTGGACTTAACTGGTGGGCCGGAAAACTAGTACGTGCCCCAGAGCTGCTCGGACTAGTGTGGGCCACAGGGACCCTGGCATGTCGGTCCCCTTGCTCCGCCTGGCGGCGTCTCCGCCGCCTTCGCCTTGGGGGCTCATCATCATTGCTAGATGATGAGGAGGACGCGGATGACAAAAGAAAAGTGGTGTCATCCTCGTCCTCATCGGGGCTCTTGGAGTCAGAGGCAAACTGGGCGTATGCCTCCTCAGCTGAGAAGATCCGGTGGGCCATAGGGGAGTGTGTGTGTGCCAGTGTGGAAATCTTTTTTTAGTGTGCGTGTGTGTCGGGGCAAGGGTGTTCGCGTACTTATCCCTAAAACTAACAGGAAAAAAAAACTATGGCTCGGAAATGTGAAAAAAATGTAAAAAAATTTCAAACTCATTGATCAGCCAACCAAAGCTGATCAGCGGTGGGGTTTTGCGATGCACTAACAGTGGCCAGACGCTAAGAGTGCCAGCCACTGTCAGCATACGCAGGGGGGCAGGGGGGCACAGATGGGGGGTTGCTGGGCACAGATGTGATGCAGGCTCCTCTCTCCTCGCTCCCGGACACAGAAAGGAGGAGGTGAGGTGAGCTGCATCAAGTTAAAGCTCCCGGCCACCTGTGCAGCCAAGAAGCGATCCTGAGAGGTGATGTCACCATCAGGATCGCATTATGGTGATTGGTGATCCGGAAACGAATCGACCTGCGGTTTCCCGTGATCGCCGATACGGGGGGTCACAGGACCCCCCGCACATTGTCCCAGGGTGTCTGCTGATTGATTTCAGCAGGCACCCAGTTCCGATCACCGCCCGCCGTGGAAATACACATGACGTACCGGTATGTCATGTGTCCTTAAGTACCGGGACATCATGATGTACTGGTACGTCATGTGTCCCCAACAGGTTAAGGATTATCTTGTTCACAGTCATTATCAGGAATAGTGATGAGCAGCAGGGGCTATATTCGAATTTGCGATATTTCACAAATATTTGGGTGAATATTAGTCATATATTCGTGAATTCGAGATTATTTTCTCGATTGTGAAAAATCGGTAATGTAATATTTGCGTAATGCGCGTTAAATACAGGCGTGCGTCACTTTTGCTACATTTTACAAGCTGATAGGAGTTTGCTGAGACTGCAGAAAATGGTTCGTATGGCAGAACATAAAAAATTGCTTTATATGAAGTTAGAGTGCTCCAATATATTCAAGATTGCGCTAATCGGCACTAATGATTGAAATATTTTGGCGCAATACCTGAAACTTCACATTTTAGCAGGTCTGCCTGTATGTATAGACAGCAGAACCTATTACACTACCTAACACACTGCACTGCAACAGCTACACTATATCAGGATATAACACTGACTATCTCCCACTAACTATCTGTATAATATATATATATATATATATATATATATACATACACATATATATATATATATATATATATATATATATATATAAAATCTATCTAACTATTTATCTAATGCAGTGTGGAAAGCACAGAGCACAGCAATGACACTGCTGTCTCTCTCAGAACTTAAATAAACTGCAGAAAATGGCTGCTGGGGAGGTTCTTATATAGTAAGGGGTAGGCAACTTTACTATTAGTTGCTAGGGATGCTACTAAGCTCAGACAAAGACATTGCAGCCTTCTCATTGGCCCACAAGCAAGACAGGAAGTTACTGATGAAAAAAATCTAGAATATTCAAAATTACTAATATATAGCACTATATTCTAAATATTCACGAATTCTCGAAGTGCTGATATTCGCGATTAATATTCGCGATTCGAATATTCGGGCCCAACACTAATCAGGAACAGACGTCACCTACAAAAAAACATAAAGATGGCCCCAAGGGATCAGCACCATGTGGAGACTGTTCATTTTGCAAATTCATTCTAAGAGCACAGTACTTCAGTGATGGAAAGGAATATGAGATTAAACAGCTCATAACCTGGAAGACTTAGGGGGTGAACTATTCTGCAATGTGCAACTTCCCCAAATTATATGTGGGTAAAACAATATAGGAACTAAGACGACGCATATCTGGTCATCTGAGCGCTAGTGAAACAAATAATGAAACACCAATCGCGTGACATATAAAATATTTTCATGGAAACAACCCAAACAACCTGAAATTTTGGGGTATTGAAAAAGGAAAGATGGGACCAAGGAGGGGGGGGGGGGATTTGGATAAAAGATTATTACAAAATGAGGCAATGAGTCCCACAGGCCTAAACAAAGGCTTTTCATTCTTAGCCTTCATATAAAAATATGGGAGATATAGAGAAATGAAGAACTATTATTCATATGAAAGATTATTCAATAGATGAAGAAGCCGTATACAAATATCTTATCACCTAAAATAATAAAAATTATAAATAGAAGAAAACTGACCAAAAGACAGCATAAAAAGATAGGATGGTGGAAATTCAGATTACTAGGACATACTGTATATGAGATGATTATATAAAAAAGGATTGAGAGGCATGATCTTTAACAATTGCAAACAGCTAATTATATATAAATAAATCACTGAAAAATATGAATTGAAAGAATGATTAAAGTAAAAATAAATTATAAATAAATAAATAAAATGAACTAAGTGAATTTTATACGAATAGAATAAATAATAACATAATAAACTGATGCGCTTTACATATATATATATATACAGTGGTGTAAGATCCTCACCTGCTTTGCACTCCAGGGGAACCAAGAGGGGTCCTCGTGGAGTTGCGGGACAGGTTATGCGTGTCTCTGATGCACCAGCGCTGACCCCTTTGCGAGCCAGTGCGGAGATGCGTTCGCGTGGACATCGGAGGGGAGGACTGTCGGAGTCCCGGGGACAGAGTGGCCAGGCGAGTGACAAGACGCCGCGGCCAGGGTTGTCTCCGGTGTCTCCTGCGACTTCCGTTTCCGCATCTGGGTCCACGCGCTCGCATACTCGCGCTGAGTCAATCATGCATCCGTGCGTACGCACGAGGGCAGGTTCGCAAAGGGATACACGGTCGCGAGTACGCGCTTCTTATGCACTTCGTCGACCAGTGGCGCATATTATACTGACTCACAAGAGCAAAGTGGATTAGGGAGCCAGCCATGGGTTAATCAACTTGTGATTGCCTTAGGCCTTGTACTCAGGTGCAGGGCAATTTGTTCACCTATGGTAGTGGACACTTGGCACCCTGGGATTGGTCAGCAGGCATTTAAAAGGAGGTCTCTCAGGGTGATCAGTGCCCACTGTTATTTTCCCTCAACCAGGTATAGGTCACAACTCCTAGTGACTGAAGACTGCCAGGAACTTTGTCCTTTACAGCGGACCCAAGATCTGGAGTGACACGACTGCCAAGTGCACAGCATCATTCAGCACTGGTTGGGACTATTCCTGGAATCTCCTTGCCTGGTTTTTTGTTATTATTCCTTGTTACCAGCAAGTGTCCTGGACGTTTATGTTTCTGGTGAATAAACACCTTTTTGCTTTCATCACTGGTCTGTTTGTTGGTGCCTTGCATTACAAGTGGTATGCGAAAGTTTGGGCAACCTTGTTAATCGTCATGATTTTCCTGTATAAATCGTTGGTTGTTACGATAAAAAATGTCAGTTAAATATATCATATAGGAGACCCACACAGTGATATTTGAGAAGTGAAATGAAGTTTATTGGATTTACAGAAAGTGTGCTATAATTGCTATAACAAAATTAGGCAGGTGCATACATTTGGGCACTGTTGTCATTTTATTGATTCCAAAACCTTTAGAACTAATTATTGGAACTCAAATTGGCTTGGTAAGCTCAGTGACCCCTGACCTACATACACAGGTGAATCCAATTATGAGAAAGAGTATTTAAGGGGGTCAATTGTAAGTTTCCCTCCTCTTTTAATTCTCTCTGAAGATTAGCAACATGGGGATCTCAAAACAACTCTCAAATGACCTGAAGACAAAGATTGTTCACCATCATGGTTTAGGGGAAGGATACAGAAAACTGTCTCAGAGATTTCAGCTGTCTGTTTCCACAGTTAGGAACATATTGAGGAAATGGAAGACCACAGGCTCAGTTCAAGTTAAGGCTCAAAGTGGCAGACCAAGAAAAATCTCGGATAGACAGAAGCGACGAATGGTGAGAACAGTCAGAGTCAACCCACAGACCAGCACCCAAGACCTACAACATCATCTTGCTGCAGATGGAGTCACTGTGCATCGTTCAACCATTCGGCCGAAATTTACACAAGGAGATGCTGCATGCAAGAGTGATGCTGAGGA
The DNA here is from genome assembly GCF_014858855.1 of Bufo gargarizans. NCBI lineage: Eukaryota > Metazoa > Chordata > Amphibia > Anura > Bufonidae > Bufo > Bufo gargarizans. The sequence goes on along the minus strand of NC_058082.1, from coordinate 253,628,181 downwards.
AGCCTTTTCTCCACCCACAGCACAAAAAGTGCCGCTTGAGGTGGGCTAAAGCACATTTGGACAAGCCAGCTTCATTTTGGAATAAGGTTCTGTGGACTGATGAAACTAAAATTGAGTTATTTGGCCATAACAAGGGACGTCATGCATGGAGGAAAAAGAACACAGCATTCCAAGAAAAACACCTGCTGCCTACAGTAAAATATGGTGGTGGTTCCATCATGCTGTGGGGCTGTGTGCCCAGTGCAGGGACTGGGAATCTTGTCAAAGTTGAGGGACGCATGGATTCCACTCAGTATCAGCAGGTTCTGGAGACCAATGTCCAGGAATCAGTGACAAAGCTGAAGCTGCGCCAGGGCTGGATCTTTCAACAAGATAACGACCCTAAACACTGCTCAAAATCCACTAAGGCATTTATTCAGAGGAACAAGTACAACGTTCTGGAATGGCCACCTCATTCCCCAGACCTGAATATAATTGAAAATCTGTGGTGTGACTTAAAGAGAGCTGTCCATGCTCGGAAGCCATCAAACCTGAATGAACTAAAGACGTTTTGTAAAGAGGAATGGTCCAAAATACCTTCAACCAGAATCCAGACTCTCATTGGAACCTACAGGAAGCGTTTAGAGGCTATAATTTCTGCAAAAGGAGGATCTACTAAATATTGATTTCACTTCTTTTTTGTGGTGCCCAAATGTATGCACCTGCCTAATTGTGTTTAAACAATTATAGCACACTTTCTGTAAATCCAATAAACTTCATTTCACTTCTCAAATATCACTGTGTGTGTCTCCTATATGATATATTTAACTGACATTTTATATCGTAACAACCAACGATTTATACAGGAAAATCATGACGATTAACAAGGTTGCCCAAACTTTTGCATCCCACTGTATACGATTGAAAAAAAAGCAGCATAGCCTGAAGACAAATGTGGGTGCACGGCCCGCTGGGAAAAGCCAATCCCACAATAATAAATTGAAAAAAAGGCAGCACTCCAAAAAAATTAAATGAAAAAAACAAAACATTTTGTTCACCTCAGTGGCAATGGCAACGTTTCGGCTCTGCACTAGAGCCTTTCTCAAGCAAAATAACAGGACATAGTGAACAATATATATACACCCACAACTGATTACATCATGTTATGTGACAAATACAAAATTAGTGAGTTAACTCTATAGTGTCAAAGTACAAAGGATAAAAACACATCTTAATCACAAAATTCCATGATAATGACAAAAAATACTATTGCAATTAATTTCAAACATAATTAGTGAAGTTATATAAAACATATGCATGTGACATCTATGGATTTAATTCGCTTGTATAGCTTCCAAACATCATATCTTTATATAGCCCAAGTGCTGAAATAGTTAAAGTGACGTGTGCAGATAATTAGTGATGCTGAGGATGAGTAACATGACAGTTGGAAGAACACTGACCCGATGAACCGCGATCCCGCACATGCAGCAATGTCGGCATTGGCGTGCACTAGAACTTACTGCGCATGCCCCGGTTTGCGTATGTAACCTCTCACATCTTGGAAGAGGTCTGTGCCCACACGAGTCACAGCCAACTGACTGGATTATCGCGTAGGTCCAGATCTCCAGCAGCGGGGCCTTTCTCATTCATATTTGTATTCATACAGGCTATATAGTACCGGATCAAAGCAAAAAACAACTGTTCACCGTCAAGCAAACATTCGTCACATAACACTGGGAAAAGTCGAGGGGATAACAGCTTGATCATGCCGCATCCATTACTATTATCCTTGTGGATCCTTGCAAAGCCCAGGAGTAGAGTTGAGCGAACACCTGGATGTTCGGGTTCGAGAAGTTCGGCCGAACATCCCGGAAATGTTCGGGTTCGGGATCCGAACCCGATCCGAACTTCGTCCCGAACCCGAACCCCATTGAAGTCAATGGGGACCCGAACTTTTCGGCACTAAAACGGCTGTAAAACAGCCCAGGAAAGGGCTAGAGGGCTGCAAAAGGCAGCAACATGTAGGTAAATCCCCTGCAAACAAATGTGGATAGGGAAATTAATTAAAATAAAAATTAAATAAATAAAAATTAACCAAAATCAATTGGAGAGAGGTTCCATAGCAGAGAATCTGGCTTCCCGTCACCCACCACTGGAACAGTCCATTCTCAGATATTTAGGCCCCGGCACCCAGGCAGAGGAGAGAGGTCCCGTAACAGAGAATCTGTCTTCATGTCAGCAGAGAATTAGTCTGCATGTCATAGCAGAGAATGAGGCTTCACGTCAGCCACCACTGCAACAGTCCATTGGCATATATTTAGGCCTAGCACACAGGCAGAGGAGAGAGGTCCCGTAACAGAGAATCTGGCTTCATGTCAGCAGAGAATCAGTCTGCATGTCATAGCAGAGAATGAGGCTTCACGTCAGCCACCACTGCAACAGTCCATTGGCATATATTTAGGCCCAGCACACACACAGGCAGAGGAGAGAGGTCCCGTAACAGAGAATCTGTCTTCATGTCAGCAGAGAATTAGTCTGCATGTCATAGCAGAGAATGAGGCTTCACGTCACCCACCACTGCAACAGTCCATTGGCATATATTTAGGCCTAGCACACAGGCAGAGCAGAGAGGTCCCGTAACAGACAATCTGGCTTCATGACAGCAGAGAATCAGTCTGCATGTCATAGCAGAGAATGAGGCTTCACGTCACCCACCACTGCAACAGTCCATTGGCATATATTTAGGCCTAGCACACAGGCAGAGGAGAGAGGTCCCGTAACAGAGAATCTGTCTTCATGTCAGCAGAGAATCAGTCTGCATGTCATAGCAGAGAATGAGGCTTCACGTCAGCCACCACTGCAACAGTCCATTGGCATATATTTAGGCCCAGCACCCAGGCAGAGGAGGGAGGTCCCGTAACAGAGAATCTGTCTTCATGTCAGCAGAGAATTAGTCTGCATGTCATAGCAGAGAATGAGGCTTCACGTCAGCCACCACTGCAACAGTCCATTGGCATATATTTAGGCCCAGCACACACACAGGCAGAGGAGAGAGGTCCCGTAACAGAGAATCTGGCTTCATGTCAGCAGAGAATCAGTCTGCATGTCATAGCAGAGAATGAGGCTTCACGTCAGCCACCACTGCAACAGTCCATTGGCATATATTTAGGCCCAGCACACACACAGGCAGAGGAGAGAGGTCCCGTAACAGAGAATCTGGCTTCATGTCAGCAGAGAATCAGTCTGCATGTCATAGCAGAGAATGAGGCTTCACGTCAGCCACCACTGCAACAGTCCATTGGCATATATTTAGGCCCAGCACCCAGGCAGAGGAGGGAGGTCCCGTAACAGAGAATCTGTCTTCATGTCAGCAGAGAATTAGTCTGCATGTCATAGCAGAGAATGAGGCTTCACGTCAGCCACCACTGCAACAGTCCATTGGCATATATTTAGGCCCAGCACACACACAGGCAGAGGAGAGAGGTCCCGTAACAGAGAATCTGGCTTCATGTCAGCAGAGAATCAGTCTGCATGTCATAGCAGAGAATGAGGCTTCACGTCAGCCACCACTGCAACAGTCCATTGGCATATATTTAGGCCCAGCACACACACAGGCAGAGGAGAGAGGTCCCGTAACAGAGAATCTGGCTTCATGTCAGCAGAGAATCAGTCTGCATGTCATAGCAGAGAATGAGGCTTCACGTCAGCCACCACTGCAACAGTCCATTGGCATATATTTAGGCCCAGCACACACACAGGCAGAGGAGAGAGGTCCCGTAACAGAGAATCTGGCTTCATGTCAGCAGAGAATCAGTCTGCATGTCATAGCAGAGAATGAGGCTTCACGTCAGCCACCACTGCAACAGTCCATTGGCATATATTTAGGCCCAGCACACACACAGGCAGAGGAGAGAGGTCCCGTAACAGAGAATCTGTCTTCATGTCAGCAGAGAATTAGTCTGCATGTCATAGCAGAGAATGAGGCTTCACGTCACCCACCACTGCAACAGTCCATTGGCATATATTTAGGCCTAGCACACAGGCAGAGCAGAGAGGTCCCGTAACAGACAATCTGGCTTCATGACAGCAGAGAATCAGTCTGCATGTCATAGCAGAGAATGAGGCTTCACGTCACCCACCACTGCAACAGTCCATTGGCATATATTTAGGCCTAGCACACAGGCAGAGCAGAGAGGTCCCGTAACAGACAATCTGGCTTCATGTCAGCAGAGAATCAGTCTGCATGTCATAGCAGAGAATCAGGCTTCACGTCAGCCACCACTGCAACAGTCCATTGTCATAAATTTAGGCCCAGCACCCAGGCAGAGGAGAGAGGTCCCGTAACAGACAATCTGGCTTCATGTCAGCAGAGAATTAGTCTGCATGTCATAGCAGAGAATCAGGCTTCATGTCAGCCACCACTGCAACAGTCCATTGGCATATATTTAGGCCTAGCACACAGGCAGAGGAGAGGTTCATTCAACTTTGGGTAGCATCGCAATATAATGGTAAAATGAAAATAAAAATAGGATTGAATGAGGAAGTGCCCTGGAGTCCAATAATATATGGTTATGGGGAGGTAGTTAATGTCTAATCTGGACAAGGGACGGACAGGTCCTGTGGGATCCATGCCTGGTTCATTTTTATGAACGTCAGCTTGTCCACATTGGCTGTAGACAGGCGGCTGCGTTTGTCTGTAATGACGCCCCCTGCCGTGCTGAATACACGTTCAGACAAAACGCTGGCTGCCGGGCAGGCCAGCACCTCCAAGGCATAAAAGGCTAGCTCTGGCCACGTGGACAATTTAGAGACCCAGAAGTTGAATGGGGCCGAACCATCAGTCAGTACGTGGAGGGGTGTGCACACGTACTGTTCCACCATGTTAGTGAAATGTTGCCTCCTGCTAACACGTTGCGTATCAGGTGGTGGTGCAGTTAGCTGTGGCGTGTTGACAAAAGTTTTCCACATCTCTGCCATGCTAACCCTGCCCTCAGAGGAGCTGGCCGTGACACAGCTGCCTTGGCGACCTCTTGCTCCTCCTCTGCCTTGGCCTTGGGCTTCCACTTGTTCCCCTGTGACATTTGGGAATGCTCTCAGTAGCGCGTCTACCAACGTGCGCTTGTACTCGCGCATCTTCCTATCACGCTCCAGTGCAGGAAGTAAGGTGGGCACATTGTCTTTGTAGCGTGGATCCAGCAGGGTGGCAACCCAGTAGTCCGCACAGGTTAAAATGTGGGCAACTCTGCTGTCGTTGCGCAGGCACTGCAGCATGTAGTCGCTCATGTGTGCCAGGCTGCCCAGGGGTAAGGACAAGCTGTCCTCTGTGGGAGGCGTATCGTCATCGTCCTGCCTTTCCCCCCAGCCACGCACCAGTGATGGACCCGAGCTGCGTTGGGTGCCACCCCGCTGTGACCATGCTTCATCCTCATCCTCCTCCACCTCCTCCTCATCCTCGTCCTCCTCGTCCTCCAGTAGTGGGCCCTGGCTGGCCACATTTGTACCTGGCCTCTGCTGTTGCAAAAAACCTCCCTCTGAGTCACTTCGAAGAGACTGGCCTGAAAGTGCTAAAAATGACCCCTCTTCCTCATCCTCCTCCTCCTCCTCCTGGGCCACCTCCTGTTCCATCATCGCCCTAAGTGTTTTCTCAAGGAGACATAGAAGTGGTATTGTAACGCTGATAACGGTGTCATCGCCACTGGCCATGTTGGTGGAGTACTCGAAACAGCGCAACAGGGCACACAGGTCTCGCATGGAGGCCCAGTCATTGGTGGTGAAGTGGTGCTGTTCTGTAGTGCGACTGACCCGTGCGTGCTGCAGCTGAAACTCCACTATGGCCTGCTGCTGCTCGCACAGTCTGTCCAGCATGTGCAAGGTGGAGTTCCACCTGGTGGGCACGTCGCATATGAGGCGGTGAGCGGGAAGGCCGAAGTTACGCTGTAGCGCAGACAGGCGAGCAGCGGCAGGATGTGAACGCCGGAAGCGCGAACAGACGGCCCGCACTTTATGCAGCAGCTCTGACATGTCGGGGTAGTTGTGAATGAACTTCTGCACCACCAAATTCAGCACATGCGCCAAGCAAGGGATGTGCGTCAAATTGGCTAGTCCCAGAGCTGCAACGAGATTTCGCCCATTATCACACACCACCAGGCCGGGCTTGAGGCTCACCGGCAGCAACCACTCGTCGGTCTGTTGTTCAATACCCCGCCACAACTCCTGTGCGGTGTGGGGCCTGTCCCCCAAACATATGAGTTTCAGAATGGCCTGCTGACGTTTACCCCGGGCTGTGCTGAAGTTGGTGGTGAAGGTGTGTGGCTGACTGGATGAGCAGGTGGAAGAAGAGGAGGAGGAAGCCGAGAAGGAGGAGGTGGCAACAGGAGGCAAAGAATGTTGCCCTGCGATCCTTGGCGGCGGCAGGACGTGCGCCAAACAGCTCTCCGCCTGGGGCCCAGCTGCCACTACATTTACCCAGTGTGCAGTTAGGGAGATATAGCGTCCCTGGCCGTGCTTACTGGTCCACGTATCTGTGGTTAGGTGGACCTTGCTACAGATGGCGTTGCGCAGTGCACACTTGATTTTATCGGATACTTGGTTGTGCAGGGAAGGCACGGCTCTCTTGGAGAAGTAGTGCCGGCTGGGAACAACATACTGTGGGACAGCAAGCGACATGAGCTGTTTGAAGCTGTCTGTGTCCACCAGCCTAAATGACAGCATTTCATAGGCCAGTAGTTTAGAAATGCTGGCATTCAGGGCCAGGGATCGAGGGTGGCTAGGTGGGAATTTACGCTTTCTATCAAATGTTTGTGAGATGGAGAGCTGAACGCTGGCGTGTGACATGGTTGAGACGCTTGGTGACGGAGGTGGTGGTGGTGGTGTTGGTGGTACATCCCCTGTTTGCTGGGCGGCAGGTGCCAACGTTCCTCCAGAGGCGGAGGAAGAGGCCGAGGCGGCAGCAGCAGAATAGGCCGAGGCGGCAGCAGCAGAAGAGGTAGCAGGGGGAGCCTGAGTGACTTCCTTGGTTTTAAGGTGTTTACTCCACTGCAGTTCATGCTTTGCATGCAGGTGCCTGGTCATGCAGGTTGTGCTCAGGTTCAGAACGTTAATGCCTCGCTTCAGGCTCTGATGGCACAGCGTGCAAACCACTCGGGTCTTGTCGTCAGCACATTGTTTGAAGAAGTGCCATGCCAGGGAACTCCTTGAAGCTGCCTTTGGGGTGCTCGGTCCCAGATGGCGGCGGTCAGTAGCAGGCGGAGTCTCTTGGCGGCGGGTGTTCTGCTTTTGCCCACTGCTCCCTCTTTTGCTACGCTGTTGGCTCGGTCTCACCACTGCCTCTTCCTCCGAACTGTGAAAGTCAGTGGCACGACCTTCATTCCATGTGGGGTCTAGGACCTCATCGTCCCCTGCATCGTCTTCCACCCAGTCTTGATCCCTGACCTCCTGTTCAGTCTGCACACTGCAGAAAGACGCAGCAGTTGGCACCTGTGTTTCGTCATCATCAGAGACATGCTGAGGTGGTATTCCCATGTCCTCATCATCAGGAAACATAAGTGGTTGTGCGTCAGTGCATTCTATGTCTTTCACCGCTGGGGAAGGGCTAGGTGGATGCCCTTGGGAAACCCTGCCAGCGGAGTCTTCAAACAGCATAAGAGACTGCTGCATAACTTGAGGCTGAGACAGTTTCCCTGGTATGCATGGGGGTGATGTGACAGACTGATGGGGTTGGTTTTCAGGCGCCATCTGTGCGCTTTCTGCAGAAGACTGGGTGGGAGATAATGTGAACGTGCTGGATCCACTGTCGGCCACCCAATTGACTAATGCCTGTACCTGCTCAGGCCTTACCATCCTTAGAACGGCATTGGGCCCCACCATATATCGCTGTAAATTCTGGCGGCTACTGGGACCTGAGGTAGTTGGTACACTAGGACGTGTGGATGTGGCAGAACGGCCACGTCCTCTCCCAGCACCAGAGGGTCCACTAACACCACCACGACCATGTCCACGTCCGCGTCCCTTACTAGATGTTTTTCTCATTGTTATGGTTCACCACAACAACAAATATATTATTTGGCCCAATGTATTGTATTCAAATTCAGCGGGATATAAATTTGAGGCCTAGTATTTAGGCGCTGGGTGACCGGTATGGATTTAGTGACAGAATTAGACTTGGAAATGCACAGAAGCGTGTGTGTGAAGTTATTCTGAATGACCCAATGTGCACCTTGAATATTATATACCCTTTTTGGGATAGATTTCAAATAGCTCTGATATAGCAGGAACCACTAAATTATGAAATTGCTAAATTGGGAATTGTACTTCAACCCAGAACAAAAAATGTGCTTTGACGGGCACTAAATAACTTTCCCAGCTACAACAGTACAGCGGTAACGAGAGATTTAGAGGGATTTAAATTTGAGGCCTAGTATTTAGGCGCTGGGTGACAGGTATGGGTTTAGTGACAGAATTAGACTTGGAAATACACAGTAGCGGGTGTGTGTGAAGTTATTCTGAATGACCCAATGTGCACCTTCAATATTATATACCCTTTTTGGGATAGATTTCAAATAGCTCTGATATAGCAGGAACCACTAAATTATGAAATTGCTAAATTGGGAATTGTACTTCAACCCAGAACAAAAAATGTGCTTTGACGGACACTAAATATCTTGCCCAGCAACAACAGTACAGCGGTGGGTAACGAGAGATTTAGAGGGATTTAAATTTGAGGCCTAGTATTTAGGCGCTGGGTCACCGGTATGGATTTAGTGACAGAATTAGACTTGGAAATGCACAGAAGCGTGTGTGTGAAGTTATTCTGAATGACCCTATGTGCACCTTCAATATTATATACCCTTTTAGGGATAGATTTCAAATAGCTCTGATATAGCAGAAACCACTAAATTATGAAATTGCTAAATTGGGAATTGTACTTCAACCCAGAACAAAAAATGTGCTTTGACGGACACTAAATATCTTGCCCAGCAACAACAGTACAGCGGTGGGTAACGAGAGATTTAGAGGGATTTAAATTTGAGGCCTAGTATTTAGGCGCTGGGTGACAGGTATGGGTTTAGTGACAGAATTAGACTTGGAAATACACAGTAGCGGGTGTGTGTGAAGTTATTCTGAATGACCCAATGTGCACCTTCAATATTATATACCCTTTTTGGGATAGATTTCAAATAGCTCTGATATAGCAGGAACCACTAAATTATGAAATTGCTAAATTGGGAATTGTACTTCAACCCAGAACAAAAAATGTGCTTTGACGGACACTAAATATCTTGCCCAGCAACAACAGTACAGCGGTGGGTAACGAGAGATTTAGAGGGATTTAAATTTGAGGCCTAGTATTTAGGCGCTGGGTCACCGGTATGGATTTAGTGACAGAATTAGACTTGGAAATGCACAGAAGCGTGTGTGTGAAGTTATTCTGAATGACCCTATGTGCACCTTCAATATTATATACCCTTTTAGGGATAGATTTCAAATAGCTCTGATATAGCAGAAACCACTAAATTATGAAATTGCTAAATTGGGAATTGTACTTCAACCCAGAACAAAAAATGTGCTTTGACGGACACTAAATATCTTGCCCAGCAACAACAGTACAGCGGTGGGTAACGAGAGATTTAGAGGGATTTAAATTTGAGGCCTAGTATTTAGGCGCTGGGTCACCGGTATGGATTTAGTGACAGAATTAGACTTGGAAATGCACAGAAGCGTGTGTGTGAAGTTATTCTGAATGACCCTATGTGCACCTTCAATATTATATACCCTTTTAGGGATAGATTTCAAATAGCTCTGATATAGCAGAAACCACTAAATTATGAAATTGCTAAATTGGGAATTGTACTTCAACCCAGAACAAAAAATGTGCTTTGACGGACACTAAATATCTTGCCCAGCAACAACAGTACAGCGGTGGGTAACGAGAGATTTAGAGGGATTTAAATTTGAGGCCTAGTATTTAGGCGCTGGGTGACAGGTATGGGTTTAGTGACAGAATTAGACTTGGAAATACACAGTAGCGGGTGTGTGTGAAGTTATTCTGAATGACCCAATGTGCACCTTCAATATTATATACCCTTTTTGGGATAGATTTCAAATAGCTCTGATATAGCAGGAACCACTAAATTATGAAATTGCTAAATTGGGAATTGTACTTCAACCCAGAACAAAAAATGTGCTTTGACGGACACTAAATATCTTGCCCAGCAACAACAGTACAGCGGTGGGTAACGAGAGATTTAGAGGGATTTAAATTTGAGGCCTAGTATTTAGGCGCTGGGTCACCGGTATGGATTTAGTGACAGAATTAGACTTGGAAATGCACAGAAGCGTGTGTGTGAAGTTATTCTGAATGACCCTATGTGCACCTTCAATATTATATACCCTTTTAGGGATAGATTTCAAATAGCTCTGATATAGCAGAAACCACTAAATTATGAAATTGCTAAATTGGGAATTGTACTTCAACCCAGAACAAAAAATGTGCTTTGACGGACACTAAATATCTTGCCCAGCAACAACAGTACAGCGGTGGGTAACGAGAGATTTAGAGGGATTTAAATTTGAGGCCTAGTATTTAGGCGCTGGGTCACCGGTATGGATTTAGTGACAGAATTAGACTTGGAAATGCACAGAAGCGTGTGTGTGAAGTTATTCTGAATGACCCTATGTGCACCTTCAATATTATATACCCTTTTAGGGATAGATTTCAAATAGCTCTGATATAGCAGAAACCACTAAATTATGAAATTGCTAAATTGGGAATTGTACTTCAACCCAGAACAAAAAATGTGCTTTGACGGACACTAAATATCTTGCCCAGCAACAACAGTACAGTGGTGGGTAACGAGAGATTTAGAGGGATTTAAATTTGAGGCCTAGTATTTAGGCGCTGGGTCACCGGTATGGATTTAGTGACAGAATTAGACTTGGAAATGCACAGAAGCGTGTGTGTGAAGTTATTCTGAATGACCCTATGTGCACCTTCAATATTATATACCCTTTTAGGGATAGATTTCAAATAGCTCTGATATAGCAGAAACCACTAAATTATGAAATTGCTAAATTGGGAATTGTACTTCAACCCAGAACAAAAAATGTGCTTTGACGGACACTAAATATCTTGCCCAGCAACAACAGTACAGCGGTGGGTAACGAGAGATTTAGAGGGATTTAAATTTGAGGCCTAGTATTTAGGCGCTGGGTGACAGGTATGGGTTTAGTGACAGAATTAGACTTGGAAATACACAGTAGCGGGTGTGTGTGAAGTTATTCTGAATGACCCAATGTGCACCTTCAATATTATATACCCTTTTTGGGATAGATTTCAAATAGCTCTGATATAGCAGGAACCACTAAATTATGAAATTGCTAAATTGGGAATTGTATTTCAACCCAGAACAAGAAATGTGCTTGAACGGACACTAAATAACTCGCCCAGCTACAGCACTAGGGACAGATTTAGCTGGATATAAATTTGAGGCCTAGTATTTAGGCGCTGGGTGACCGGTATGGATTTAGTGACAGAATTAGACTGGGATATGGCCAAAAAATGAACAGACTATTGCTGGTTAAATGCACTTGGTGTGACAGCTTCACCCTGATGTAGGCTTTAGCCAAAAAACAACCACACCATTGAGGGTTAAATGCACTTGGTGACAGGCGCAGCTTGCCCCTGATTTTGTATATGGCCAAAAAATGAACAGACTATTGCTGGTTAAATGCACTTGGTGTGACAGCTTCACCCTGATGTAGGCTTTAGCCAAAAAACAACCACACCATTGAGGGTTAAATGCACTTGGTGACAGGCGCAGCTTGCCCCTGATTTTGTATATGGCCAAAAAATGAACAGACTATTGCTGGTTAAATGCACTTGGTGTGACAGCTTCACCCTGATGTAGGCTTTAGCCAAAAAACAACCACACCATTGAGGGTTAAATGCACTTGGTGACAGGCGCAGCTTGCCCCTGATTTTGTATATGGCCAAAAAATGAACAGACTATTGCTGGTTAAATGCACTTGGTGTGACAGCTTCACCCTGATGTAGGCTTTAGCCAAAAAACAACCACACCATTGAGGGTTAAATGCACTTGGTGACAGGCGCAGCTTGCCCCTGATTTTGTATATGGCCAAAAAATGAACAGACTATTGCTGGTTAAATGCACTTGGTGTGACAGCTTCACCCTGATGTAGGCTTTAGCCAAAAAACAACCACACCATTGAGGGTTAAATGCACTTGGTCGCAGCTTGTGCTGGCGCACCACAAGACACAAAATGGCCGCCGATCACCCCAGAAAAATGAGACTGACAAACGGTCTGTGCAGCCTAAAAACAGTGAGCAATTGAGGATCAGCAGCTCAATGATCCACAGCTGCAGATCGATCAGTTAATCAAGTCCTTTGGAGGAGTTAATCTGCCTAATCTCGCCCTACTGTCGCAGCCGCAACCTCTCCCTACGCTAATCAGAGCAGAGTGACGGGCGGCGCTATGTGACTCCAGCTTAAATAGAGGCTGGGTCACATGGTGCTCTGGCCAATCACAGCCATGCCAATAGTAGGCATGGCTGTGATGGCCTCTTGGGGCAAGTAGTATGACGCTTGTTGATTGGCTGCTTTGCAGCCTTTCAAAAAGCGCCAAGAAAGCGTCACAAAAGCGCGAAGAAAGCGACGAACACCGAACCCGAACCCGGACTTTTACGAAAATGTCCGGGTTCGGGTCCGTGTCACGGACACCCCAAAATTCGGTACGAACCCGAACTATACAGTTCGAGTTCGCTCATCCCTACCCAGGAGGGATCTCCTCCCACCATGCAACATACTATAGAGAGGCATAACACTTAGATCAATTCATATCGTATTTGCGCAATCCGGGAACATACAGTCTATAACAACACATGTAGATCATATACACTCACCTAAAGAATTATTAGGAACACCATACTAATATGCCTTTGGACCCCCTTTTGCCTTCAGAACTGCCTTAATTCTATGTGGCATTGATTCAACAAGGTGCTGATAGCATTCTTTAGAAATGTTGGCCCATATTGATAGGATAGCATCTTGCAGTTGATGGAGATTTGAGGGATGCACATCCAGGGCACGAAGCTCCCGTTCCACCACATCCCAAAGATGCTCTATTTTGTTGAGATCTGGTGACTGTGGGGGCCATTTCAGTACAGTGAACTCATGGTCATGTTCAAGAAACCAATTTGAAATGATTCAAGCTTTGTGACATGGTGCATTATCCTGCTGGAAGTAGCCATCAGAGGATGGGTACATGGTGGTCATGAAGGGATGGACATGGTCAGAAACAATGCTCAGGTAGCCTGTGGCATTTAAACGATGGCCAATTGGCACTAAGGGGCCTAAAGTGTGCCCAGAAAACATTCCCCACACCATTACACCACCACCACCAGCCTGCACAGTGGTAACAAGGCATGATGGATACATGTTTTCATTCTGTTTACGCCAAATTGGGACTCTACCATTTGAATGTCTCAACAGAAATCGAGACTCATCAGACCAGGCAACATTTTTCCAGTCTTCAACAGTCCAATTTTGGTGCAAATTGTAGCCTCTTTTTCCTATTTGTAGTGGAGATGAGTGGTACCCGGTGGGGTCTTCTGCTGTTGTAGCCCACCTTTATTTCCCATTCTGACATTCAGTTTGGAGTTCAGGAGATTGTCTTGACCAGGACCACAACCCTACATGCATTGAAGCAACTGCCATGTGATTGGTTGACTAGATAATCGCATTAATGAGAAATAGAACAGGTGTTCCTAATAATTCTTTAGGTGAGTGTATATTCGGAGGTCGCAGGTACATCAGACCAGTGTATCACTCTAATCTCATCACGTCAGTCAGCCATCAGCATATCTAAAAAAAGGGTAAGAGAGAAAGAAAAGTTTTTTTAGTATTTGGGTAATAATAGAATAAATAACAGTCCAAATAATGACAACCCAACACAGAATAGCATCGACGATCGGACCGAAGCAGAAAAGAAACAAGGGCAAACCACAATCCTACTTAACCATTCCTACATTATAATCTACATTGAGACCCCTAGGTTTAAGGGAATTGAGTATATAGATCCACTCTAGTTCTTTCTTCTTCAACAGAGTGGATCTATTGCCTCCTCGTCTTGGCATAGGTACATGATCAATCATATAGCATCGATGGTCCCTTTCAACATGCTTCATTTAAAAAAAATGTTTTGAGACCGGCAAGTCAGGGCGCTTTTTCTTAATTGACAATCTGTGGTTGTTGAGACGTGTTTTCAGGTCTGTGCAGGTTTCCCCCACATACAGTAGTTTGCATAGGCAGGTAAGGACATACACCACATAACTTGAATTACAAGTTAAGTGAAACCGTATTGGATATTGTACCCCTGTGTGGGATGCAGGAAAAAATTTCCTTTCGCGATATAGCGGCAATTTACACAACTAAGGCATGGAAAAAAGCCAAGACCAGCCGGGGCCATTGTGGTTTGTTTCAAACTTTTACTTGGACCAACATCAGCTCTTACAAGTTGGTCACGCAAACTTTTCGTTCTATGATATGACATCATTGGTAGTGACTGAAATTCAATAACAGATTTGTGACAACCCTTTAATATATTCCAATGTTTTTTGATGATTTTAGAGATATCCATACTATACTCCGTGTATGTAGAGATGAATGGGATTCTCTTTGTGTTCGCATAAATTTGTTTTTGGGAAATTGTTGTATACTCTCCAACATGGATTCTATCCCTTTGTTGCTTCAAAAGTCTAAATGGATAACCTCGATCCAGAAATTTGCCCATCATCACACTCAAGGTGTTGTCAAGTACCTCTGGATCTGAGGTAATCCGCTGTGCCCTGATAAATTGTGAGTGAGGTAGAGATTGATTCCTAGACCTTGGGTGGTTACTATTGTAATCCAAAAGAGAGTTCTTATCAGTTGGTTTCGTAAATACTTCCGTGCATAATTTGCCATCAGACAGGATAACCTTGGTATCCAAAAACTGTATCTCTTTATGAGAGTGCATTAGTGTAAACTGTATCATCAATAGCATTCAAAGAGTCCTTAAACTCAAGCAATTGTGGCAAAGAACCCGTCCATATGAGGAAGATGTCGGCCACGTAATGCCACCACGTCAGTACTTATATAGTACATATATATTACATATATATATATTTTGTGGGGATTCGCTCTGGTAGACAGGGTGTGCGGACAGAGGCAAATTACCAGTTCTTAAATCAATCTTCCGTGTTTATTCACACATAAAGCAAAAACAAAATGTCACTTTGCAGTCTTGGTGTTAACTGGAAAGTCCACATAGGAAAAATCACCTTGTTGGCAGTTCTGCCTCCAGCAGTCCATAGCAGGCTTTTAGGGGGCCCGTTTCTCTTACAGACGGGTCTCAGCCCTCCAGCACTACACAAGCCTCAGATCCTAGCACACACACCTCCTGAGCTCCACTGTCAGACTGAGGTAATCTTCCTCACCTGGCATTGCTGGCTGGTTTTTAGGCCTGGCAAAACCCAGCCTGGAACATGGGAGTAGTCACCCACCCGGCACTTTGACTAATCCCAGTAAGAGCCATCCCGGATCAGCTATACAGCCATTAGTATTAAGGTGCCAAACAGCAACTGCTGCTGACACATAAAAAAACGTCTCTTACTCCACTGAGGCCAGGAACCTCTGTGACACGTACCTAACATCCACGATGATTTCTTGTACCTTCTTACATCATTCACAATCATTATACATTTTTTTTGTGATCCTGTTTATTGTTTATCATGTCTCAATTTATAATAACACTGATAACTGAGTATTCAAACAACCACATAAAATATTGGACCCATAAAATCTAAAATGAAATCAGAATCAGCTCTAAATAAACATCATTGCATTACCCCCCCCCCCCCCTTTTTTTTTTTTATCCTACTAGAAAGAAAAACAACAGAATGGAACTAAGTCTAATAATTATGCATAGTGAGAGTGGGGGATACAGCATTGGTGATAGTTTCATTTTGCTTTGATCGTCAGCATTTTATCCTAAGTCCATAAACTTGCACAGTAAGAGGCAAGGGGAGAGAGTGGGGATGTTAATACAGCGAGAAGAAGAAAGAGGATGCTTCTTCTTTCACGCAGGCGCGGGTCCTAATGGGGTATTGGTCTACTCAGTACTGACATCATGTAAAAATATGTATCCTATAGGTCTGGAGACCTTCGTGCCTCTATCCTAGTAGGTGACTGATATTGTCATTTTATGCATCAATGCTGTGAATGGATGAGATTTATAGAGGAGTGATTTCTCCCCTTATAAAGATCTAACAAACCCAGCGCTCGTATTACACGCTCCTAACCCCTGAAGACGCCACATATGTGGTGAAACATGTCAGGGGAGCTCTGATCTGCTTTTAAATACAAAAGCATTAGTGTTGTGAAACAAGGGGCCGACCTGCAGGTGTCCCCCTGAATTGTGAGAAATAGAATTGAGAACCATAATGGAGGATATTTAGGAAATAAATTATTTGGAGAAAGCTAGCTCAAATTGAGCAAAGAACGAGTATTAGATTGGCAGCTGTGATATTTAGAAAGTAAGCGAAATTAAATCAGTTGAACAGTGTAACAAACTGTCTTACTAAGAGCAACCGAATATTAGAGCTTGTCAGTAC